>NT_165926.1:2287352-2476025 GCF_000149615.1 Aspergillus terreus NIH2624
TTCAAGATTGACTGAACACACCTCCGACACATGCAGCTTCCTGTGACGGTCACAGCAGCCATTAAGTCCAGACCTCCAGCCAACAAGACGGTCACAACGCGTCCATTGTCTCCTTCCAACGGATAATGCAGCCCAATCCGATCGGATATATCACGCGCATGGATAGTGTTCCATTTCCCGGATCAAAGGAAACAGATTCTGCGCTCAGGGACTTCGCCGCGAACATCAACGCAGTCCGACCGCGCCAGTCTGTAGCCTCCACGCCGCTCCTCGTCGCCCTTTCCCAGCACCAGCCGAAGAGACTCCTCCGACCCCAATGCGTGCAGCCTCTGTGACGGCGGACCCGTGCATCCGGCTTTTCCAGTCGACGTCGGTTACGAACGGTAGGATCATCTTTAGCAGCGCTTCGCGGCCTCTCGCCACGGCTCGGAATATCACCCTGGTGGGACTTTGCCGGTCGTTGACAAAGCCTGCTTCAACGTCTCCCATGTGTTCTATGTATCGCTTTACGATATCGTCGTAGCCCAAGCTCGCCGCCCAGTACAGCAGACCGGGTGTGTAGTGTAGTGGATAACTGGCGGCGCCATAGTCAATCAGATGCTGGATACTGCCACACGGTTCGCTGCAACTCTGCATTGCATTCAGCAACGGGGGCAGACTCCCGTCGCCCCTTGTGACGCGCCAGTCGGCACCAAGTTCAAGCAGAGCTAGGACAATCTCACCCTTGCCCCCGTCGACGTTGGTCGCTACATGCAGTGGCGTGTGGTCGTCTTGGTATCGCTCATTGGGATCCGCCCCGTGCTCCACGAGAAGCTTGACAACAGCCGCAGTGTTTGTCTCCTTGTTTTCGACCGCGAGACAGAGCGGCGTGGCTCCTCTATCATCCACATTTGTGACACTCGCGCCACGTCGTAGGAGCATTCTGATCGTGTCGTAGTGACCCTGCTCGATCGCCAGACACAGCGGCGTCCGTCCCTCTGCGTCGCGCGCGTCAATCTCCGCCCCGATATCGAGCATGAGCCCCACCATGTCCGCTCTGCCAGAACCAGCCACAGCGTAGAGCAAAGTAGTAATATGAGCCGTCGGGTAACTCCCTTGTTCAAGAAGCATTTGGACCAAGGCCATATTCGGACGGGGCGATCGCACCATTGCCGCGTAGAGCGGACAGTCTCTCACGTCGTCCGGCGGACCAAGTTGCACGCCGGCCGCCAACAACATCTCCACGATATCAACGTGGTTGTTTTCGGCTGCTGTGAAAATTGGTCTGCATGCGATGGGACTCCCTGATGGTCTGTCGGGCTCGACACCCGCGTCTAGCAGACGCCGCACCACGTCAGCGTGCCCATTTGCTGCCGCCTCGCGCAGACACTCGGCCCAGAACACCCGGCCCTCTTCATCGCCTAGGAACCGGTGTTCCATGCAGTGATGCACGGCGTTTGGACTCCCGATGCGACCGATCTTGCTAGCAAGGGACGGGTGGCCATTAGATCGGCGGCGGGGCTCGTCTCGGAGCGCTCGGGCGTAGAGCTGGTGGGTGAGGCTCTTGAACGCGCGCCGGCATGTTTTGATCAGCGAATTGAGCGTGGCGAGTGAGAGATCATGGGCAATTTGCAGCAGCAGTTCATCTGGGAGATGCAGGATGTGCGGTGCTGGACTTGGCTTGGTCATTGGGGATGTTGAACGTGGTTGTTTGATGTTGATTTCGCTTATCCGACGGATCAGTTGGGGCTGTGTCCACCGCCTATTCAACAGGTTGCTGCTGCTTAGGGGGTTTTTGTCTTGCTATTTGCGTCGGCGTAGACATATTTGTATTTTGTGTGCCAAATTGAATGCAAAAGCTTTCATTTACTGAGAGAACAATGATATATATAACGGTGCGCAACTCCCAAAGTGAACAGTAAACCATCAGTCGGACAATCGTATACACGGTCCTTATGACCCTATACATTGGAACTAGTGTCCTTGGAGTATGATATTGATTTAAAATAGGAAAGGTGACTATACTCATGGCCAGCAACGAAAGGCCCGAAATCCACCGATACTGCTGGCGTAGACGATCATACTTATGTATGATAGAAGCCGAAGGAAGCAGGTTGTAGATTTGCAGCTCGCCACTGGTACTTCACTAGTAGAACTCGACATATCAGGGAAGTGAGATGTATTGGTCTTCCTAATAGCTAGTATAGAGCGAAGGCAATAAATACTATCAGACAGGGCACAATTTTGGTGAACAAACTCTCATCGATCATGATGCGTCCACGACAGGTATCTTGCAGTAACTAATAGCCTTATTACCAGCCAGATGATATAAAAGGCATCCGATTCTGAATGAAAGAGAAGTACTGAAACGAGGTGCAGATATCCGCTGATTTCCGCCAACGGGTTCGGTCGTTTCGTTTAGTGGCCTCAGGGTTCTAGCTACATATCTGCCCAATGTTTCTGCAAAAAACCCAGATCTCATTCATTATGTATATCCTGTGAGCCGTAAAACCTAGTTGGAGCTGATAGCGCCACTGCCCTGCTAGCCGGATCACTGGCATGTCCCGATATTGACTTTCTTCAACCTCGCGCCTTTACATACTTCTTTCCACCTGTCCATTTTCTTTGACATCCTGAACCTGAATGGATTCTGCGAAAACGTCCTGGAATCACAAAAACCGGCCTCGGGAGCATCGTGGCATCGGCCCAGCCGAGTGGATTGCCAACACTTGCCGAGAAACGTATCCGGACCCAGACCAAGCCGAGAAACCGAGGCCAGCGTGAATTCGCGTCATATACAACGGCATAACGCTCTCCGAGATGCCATGGCCATCAATCTACAGCAAATGCGGTTTCTTCCCGGTAATATTGCGGGGAGAGAACGATGGGGGGTGAATATGATGGTTCCTGGGGATCGTAATCGGGACCCCTCGATCTGCTGCCCCGGAAACCAGTATATATTCTAGTCAGAATGTCTAAATCCCTTTCTGCCGAACGACAGACACAACAACTCCATCATGACTACCATCTCCCCACACCCAGACGTTACAATCCCGAACGTCGATCTCTGGAGCTTTCTGTTCCAAAGGAAACGGGAATTTAATGACTCAAAGAGTACATACCTCCCGAGCCCTTTTCACCTACTTGGTCTGTAGGGATGGCCACTGACATCTGCAGCTCTTCTCACGGATGCATATACTGGTCGCTCTTACACATTCGCGGAAGCGCGCAAGCTCGGGCTGCATTTCGGACGCCTCCTCCAGAAAGAATGGAGCTGGAAGAAGGGCGACGTGCTGACTATCTTCTCCCCGAATGCCATTGATCTGCCTCCCATCATCTGGGGAGCCATCTCAGTAGGAGGCGTGGTCAGCCCTTTGAATCCCGCCTTCTCAGCCCATGACTTGCGCCATTACTTGAAAGACTCGCAGGCAAAAGCCGTCGTCACGAAGCGTGCACAGTACCCTGTTGTGCTTGAAGCGGCGCAAAAGGCCGGACTGAGTCCTTCCCGAATCATCGTGATCGATGATGCTGTACCGCAGTTGTGGGAGCCCAATCCCTCTGTGATTCCCGACGACGCTTATAGCCAACCCCATCAGCCACCCATCACCGATCCGAAGAAGGATCTGGTCTTCTTGGTCTATTCCTCGGGGACGACGGGACTACCGAAGGGCGTGATGCTGTCGCATTTTAATATTGTCGCCAATCTGATTCAATCTGCTGCCGTCGACAATGGCGTCCTCACACACGAGGACAGGGTTTTGGCCTGCCTGCCGTTCTTTCATATTTACGGTATGTTCCAGGGAACCCATGCTCGTTGATAACGTTTGTCGGCTGACGTTACCGCGCAGGTGTCACATACCTCATAACCTATGGCGTGTTCATGGGCATGTCCACATATGTCATGCCCCGGTTTGAACTGGAGAAGTTCTGCCAGACTATCGAGAAATACAAGGTTACCTACGCCTACGCTGTCCCACCGGTTATTCTGCAGCTGCTGGAGAACCCCAAAGCAAGAAAGTACAACCTCAGTTCCATCCGCATGCTCAAGTGCTCCGCCGCCCCCCTCTCCCCTCAGTTGATTGCATCTCTCAAGGAGCAGTTCTCAATCAACGTGCGTCAGGCGTACGGCATGAGCGAATGCTCCCCCTGTACCCACATGCAGGTGTGATACCAGATCTCTCTACCCCTCCTCCTAAGCAACTATTTAACACCCAACAGACATGGCAAGAAGCGCAGGAATACCCCGGCGCAGTGGGCCGCCTGCTCCCGAACCTGATCGCAAAATACGTGCCTGTCGAAGGCGAGAAGCCCGCGCACGCGAAGGAAGGCGAGCTGTGGGTAAAGGGGCCCAACGTGTTCCTTGGGTACTACAACAACCCCAAGGCCACGGCCGAGTCGTTCTCCGCGGATGGGTTCTACAAAACCGGCGACGTCGGGTACGAGGATTCGCAGGGCAACTTCATCATCACCGACCGCGTGAAGGAGTTGATCAAATATAATGGGTTCCAGGTTCCTCCTGCCGAGCTGGAGGGGATCTTGTTGGGTCATCCTGCGATTGCGGATGTGGCGGTCGTCGGCATTCCAACTGGAAAGGCGGGTTCTGAGCTTCCCCGCGCGTATGTCCGGGCCAAATCCAAGGTGCTGGAGAGTGAACAGACCGCGCAGGATATTCAGGCTTTCTTGAAGGAGAGGGTTGCTTACTATAAGCAGCTCCGCGGTGGGGTGCGTTTTATTGATGCTATTCCTAGGAATCCGTCTGGTAAGATATTGAGACGTGAACTCCGGAAACTGGACACTGCGAAGATGTGATCTGGTATTGGTCAGGGATGTGTATATATTGTTTCTGTGACAATTCCAATAGACAGTGTCCACTAGAGTATTTGTTGGCCATAAGCGTATCTTATTGAACTATGCATGCATTTGAGAGAGTCGCTTCTTGGTCACCCGGACGTGAAACAGGGCATATATACCTAGCTTTTGGATATGAAATTTTCCCGAGACGATTGCGCCTTTGTATTAGATATCCAATATCTACTAGATACTTACCACGTAGTTTTCGTCTGCTCTCTTCGTGTTGATTTACAATCGCCGAAAGTAGCCCGTCGGCGGACAGGTAGTGAGAAGTTGGCTCCCCCATTCTGTACATCTAGAGCAATACCTAGGTAGGTTGCATCGGACATGTTCGGACAATGAAGATCTGATCCGGCTTTGTAAAATAGCTTCGATTATGCATCTATATACTTACTTCTCAGGGATAACATAAGACAAGAATTCTTTTTTGCAGTGACCCCTTATATGTCGGACCAGGTCAACAACTTTGTATGTGAGATAGATGGAACTTGAAAAATACCAACCCGTGTCTTCAATTCTGCCATGGAACGTGTAAAATTACTCAAAACAACCATAAATACTGTATCACGGCTAACGCCGCCTGCGAATGGGGCCACTGATTGATAAAAGGATCAGATAATGGACTTGTCCGGACTCGCGCGAGTCAGTCAAGCCACTGAACCAAAGCATAAGGGTGGATGAAAAAGGTCGCAGACAAAGTCGTTCTCATGTGATACTTGGCTGAATGCCAGGATATTACGTGATATTCACGTTCGACGACCATCCGCGAATGGACAGTAATGTCAATCCAAGGGTAGACCATGCCGTGCTGGAATAAGAAGAACTCCGGTGGATGGAGTCACGATCCGGCGAACAGGAAGAACGACATTCGACAGCCAAGAAAGCCTTAAGCGAGATAAGGCGCCGAGAAGGAGGACAAGCAGACTTACCACGTGGACGATGACAGATGTTCTAGACAGCTCATGGGCTCGGATGTCTCAGCAGCCATGCGTTCGGAGGCCCCAATTACTCCTAAGCTCAACCTCAAGAACAAGTTCGTAACAATATGTCAGGTATAGATGACGGAAGACGCAACTTACAGCACACACCAGGGCCGTTACAGCCGTACCAAGAGACCGTGTAAGGTATGGATAGAAAGGTATGGCCCATTTTTCCGCCCCCACTGATTGATAATATTAAGACTAGGATCTGATAACCATATTTCTTGACCGAGAATTCTCCTGATGAGCCCACAACCGTGCGACCATGACGCGTTGGAGCGCGCTATAGAACTTTGCTTTCGACTAATTTGGAAACTTGTAATTCCTGCGGACGACATATCCACTCTTTGGCCCCTCGCGTCTTGAATGATAGATGGATCATGAAAACTCTTCGGCGGCGCCAGTAAGCCTGGAGGGTGAGGGGCAGAGAGGTCGAATTGTTGTTGGTTGGCGATGTCTCATGCCACCTCCCGACTATCGGCGTCTGACTCTTCTTGTCAGATCCGCTTGCTGAATGTAGTTAAGGAGATGGAATCCTTGGACAATGTTTTTCTGTGCGAGTTGATGAATTCGGTCCATCTTTTCCATCTCACGCACATCCACCATGACAGTGTCTACACGGCTCCGGACGGTCTTCCGCCGAAGGACTGCCAATAGCGACGTCACTACTATCACTCAGAGCACCGTTGGTGAGAATAAACATGCTGAAGCTGCGACAACCCCGGGCGCGGAGGAGGTCCAGCCAGATGCCCCTGAGGGAGAAGTTCAACGTGGCGTTCACGACGTCGAGGCCGTAACTCTCACCTGGTCCAAGGCGTCGCTGATTGCAGCCTTTATCAAGTAGGCTGTCCATTTTGGTCGTCGCGTGGTGTCCGCTAATATGAATGACTTCTAGCATTTGGTTCCTCTACCTCGTGAACGCTTTCCAGTCCTCGATCCTGTCCAACCTACTTCCATTTGTTACGAGCGATTTTGAATCCCACTCGCTACTAAACGTCATCTACGTGGTCGCCGACGCCATGTCTGCGGCCACTTTCATACCTCTGGCCAAGATCATGGATGTTTGGGGGCGTGCGGAAGGATTTCTGATCATGACGGTGTTTGCGACGTTGGGGTTGATTCTCATGGCGACCTGCCAGAATCTTCCGACCTTCTGTGCTGCCTATGTATGATCCATGACTAGATCACCATTCGAGCAGAGCTGACATATGAAAAGGTCTTCTACAGTATTGGTTTTGGAGGAATGACCTACTGTGTCGATGTGATCACGGCTGATTCATCCAAGCTGAAGAATCGAGGTCTAGCCTATGCCTTCACGTCGTCCCCTTATATTATCACCGCCTTCGCTGGACCCAAGGCCTCGGACGACTTTTACAGCGTCAACTGGAGATGGGGATTTGGTTGCTTTGCCATCATCTTCCCGATCGTGGCAGCTCCGCTGTATGGTCTGTTGAAGTTCAACCTGCGCAAGGCTGCCAGGAAAGGCTTGCTGTCCCAGGAACGCAGCGGGCGAACGTTCCTACAGCATGTCTGGTACTATATCAAAGAGTTTGATTGTGAGTGTCCTTTATAAATTATTTCTAGTACTATGCAACTGACTATCCAGTGTTCGGCGTGCTTGTGTTCTCAGCAGGACTCACGGTGTTTCTACTTCCATTCTCAATCGCCTCAGATGCGCCAAACGGCTGGGGATCCGGGTACATCATTGCGATGATCGTCGTCGGCTGCGTCATGCTGGTGATATTCATCCTCCACGAGGTGTTTGTGGCCCCGGTCCCCATGTTGAACTTCAGCTTCATCTCCGACCGCACGGTCATTGGCACCTGTCTGCTAGACGCTACCTACCAGCTGTCCTACTATTGCTGGGCCAACTACTTCACATCCTTCCTCCAGGCGGTCAACGACTTGACCATCGCGGAAGCAGGCTACGTGAGCCACACATTCGATGTGGTTTCAGGGGTCCTGCTGTTGATAGTGGGCTTCCTGATCAGCAAAACCGGTCGCTTCAAGTGGCTACTCTACATTTCCGTGCCGTTGTATATCTTCGCACAGGGGCTGATGATTTACTTCCGTCGTCCCAATCAGTCAGTCGGGTATCTGGTGATGTGCCAGATCTTTATCTCCATCGGCGGGAGCATCTTCATCATCGTTGAACAACTGGCCATCCTTGCTGCAGTTGACCACCAGCATGTCGCCGCTGTACTGGCGCTGCTGAACGTCGTTGGGACCGTCGGCGACGCAATGGGCGCGACGATCTCCGGGGCCATCTGGACCAATACTTTCAAGAAGGCGTTGGCGAGGGATCTCCCTGCCTCTGAACTCTCCAACCTGGATACCATCTACGAAGACCTTGACACGCAGCTGAGTTACCCCGTGGGTAGTGCGGCGCGTCTGGCGATCCAAAAGGCCTACGGCTACGCTCAGACGCGGATGCTGGCCGCTGGAACGGGCATCATGGCTCTGTCGTTTATTTGGATTCTCCTGATCCGCAATATCAACCTGGCCAAGGTTGCCCAGGTAAAGGGTATGGTGTTTTGAGCAGGGGATAGACCGGGATCAATCTACCAGTCAGCCATTTGATCCTACTATGAAGGATTGTCGGGCTTTGGTATTCTTCCCTCAAACGGCAGGTTTTATGTGCGTTGATGCATTACAGAGCATAGAACTTCTCTGCGATCTCACCAACAGGACTGTGTGTTAAACACACGATTTAGATAAATCACGCGAAATTCCATCTGCCGGCTAAGTTACCTGAGCTATGCGTTCATCTGATCTGATAATAGTAAAAATTGTGCACGGCTGCGTATTCGTCGTCACACTCTGTAGTGAGAATACGACGTTAGATGTAGTTGGGACTCTATACTGGGTATGTTATAAGAATTGAGTAACTGTGTATGTAGGTAGCTGGTAGTTAGATTTCGGCAAAACGGCACCGACTTCATCTTCAAGGTGCTGCCAGCTTGCGTGCGAGGACGACCGTCCATAACACACTTCTTGATCGTCTCAACTATCAAAATGTTTTGAGTCGTTGAAAGTGACCAGTGACGACTTCGGCGTCCATGTGGATCTTGAATCTTCGATAGTTCCATCAGTCTTATTCCTATGACACAGGCCCCCACTCTCCGGAGCGTCGCGGTCACGCATGGGACCCGGTTTCTCACTAAACGACCGGACAACACTGCTGAAAAAGGATAGCTCGAGATCCTTCGAGTCCCGCTTGATCTTACATACCATAACTCTGGTGTACTGTATTATAGGATCTCTCGCTTCTGTACTGAAGTACATCTAACAGTCGTATATCAATACAATTACCTGCATGGGCACATTGAGCAGACTGTTAGGCCGTAGAAGGTAGTGATAAATTGGCTGATCGCCGCACCGAAATTTTCAACTGCAAGTGATTCAGTTGGCTCTCTGGGTAGTGTGGTTATACAATAAGGGTTCAGTTCGTCAGATCCTTGTCCGAGCAAGATATCGGATGCTTGTACTATCCGGAGTAGTTCGGAGATATGTACCTACTGTGGGGATGAGCGTCAGATTCTCTGGAAGACATCCATAGTATCAATTGGTCTACCTAATCTATCTGACCTATTGTCCGTCTCGGCAGAGTCTTCTAGCCGGTACCAGGATGTACAAATTACCTACCATAGGTACCTGTAATACCATACCGTACTACGTGACATTGAGCTTTGCAAATACTCCACTAACTGGTAGATTGCACGTTTGATGAAAAAAAAGTGAGACATCCAAGTCCCAACACGTATTCTGGGTCAGCAATTTCGGGCATGATAATCAAGTCCAATCAATCAGCAAAGCCTATGCGTGCCTGCTCTATCGTCCCCAGTTAGAACTTTGGAGTGCCGATTTCGGGAGAGCATTCTACAAGTCTTTCTTTAGTGCACACTCGCCGTGATCCGTATAGAGCTTCAACACTCGTCGTAGTGGTGGGCGTTTTCATTCTTAGTCCGACAATGTACTCGAAGTTCTGGCCTAAGGGTGGCCTCCCCGGCATCCTTCACCACTATGTTAGTCCTCCCCTTATATGCCCACTGGCACCACTCACGCAACCCATGCAGAGAGAAACTCTAGTGACCTTCGAATACACCCAAAGCACCACCACCTACAAACCACACAGCCTCCTCTTTGTGGGTGGGCTGGGCGATGGCCTCGCGACGACGTCCTACCTGGCCGATGTGGCCCGCGCACTCATGCCCACAGACTGGTCCCTGTTCACGCTAAACCTGACCTCGTCCTATCAATCCTGGGGCCTAGGGCATCTCGACCGAGACACCACCGAGATCGCGGAGTGTATTCGCTACATAAAGGACTACAAGAGGAGCCAGTTTGGCGACGGCAAGATCGTCCTCATGGGCCATTCCACAGGGAGCCAGTGCGTGCTGCATTATCTCTATCGGCCGAATCCTCTCACCGACGTCCCGGATTTCGATCGAGAGCTGCAGCATGTGCAGCGGTTGCCCCTTGATGGAGCTATTATGCAGGCGCCTGTGTCTGACCGGGAAGCGATCCAGTGGGTGTTGAAGTGGGGGATTGGCGATAGGACCCCTGAGGAATGTCGGGAGGCATATGACAAGATGGTCGCTATCGCCAGGGAAGCGGAAGATAATCCTAACGCCGGCGGATTTGATGTCATGTTACCACTTGAGCTGACATCTGTTATATACCCAGCGAACACGCCCATCAGCTGTCGGAGATTCCTGAGTCTAGCAAGTCCGGAAAGTCCCCGGCTGCCTCGTGAGGACGACCTGTTTAGCTCGGATCTAAGTGATCAGGAGCTGGAGAAGACCTTTGGGATGATCCACGGCCGAGGACTCCTACGTGGCAGGCTGATGGTCCTCATTTCCGGGGCGGATCAAGCGATGCCGGACTGGGTCGATAAGGAGAAGCAGTTGTCGCGGTGGGAGATGGCCATGGACAGGAATGGGCAGGTCGCAATCTGGGATCAGGAGCACAGCGGAATTATTCCAAATGCGTCTCATGCATTGAGCGATGATGACCAGGCAGAGCCTCGCAAGTACCTGGTTGAGAGGGTGCTGGCATTCCTGAGAACGCTTGGGGATGGAGCAGCCTAGAGTATGGGTGTAACCAGTTGGATGACGGCACTGTACGTCGGTGCAAGTCAATATCTTGGTATTTTTCGTGTTAATCTTTCTATTTATCATTGTTGGATATTTCTGTGCAAAAGAACAAGCTAATTAAGCTAATGGGTGGCGACATAATAGACCACCTTAACAGGGTTAGGATACCTAGAAAGAATCCTGTAAGCCGACAGAATGACACATTCTCCTAGGGCTTCCAATCGCTAAAATTGCTACAGCACATCATATGACATACCTATGCACTGGCCCGCACCACCCCGACCACGTTCATCTTCATGGGAGGTGATGCATGCCATCATTGCGACAACTTCCGGCCGACAGGATACTTACCTCTCCCGCAGAGTCTTTCTCGGTCTCCCCCCGCGAACTCGCCTTTCCTTCCCGGAACTACCTGCCCAGGATCCTTGCTGCAGGCAATGCAGCCCAAGAAGTCAGCCACTGTGCCGTTCTATATACCGAAGGACGGCCAGCGCTGTTGCAAGACTACCCCGAAACAGTGAAAACAATCGAGGAACTGACCGAGTTTGATGCGAATGATAATTTCCCAACAATCATCGGCCACTGTGGAAACTTGCTCAATATTTTAGAGTTTTTCTCCACTGCCGTGAAGGAAAAAGGCTGGGGGGAGGCCTGGACCTGGCGCTTCTTGCAGGATTTTAGACAATCGGTAGCTCTGAGCTCTCCTTAGCACGTCAGAACCCAGCAAATCTATAAAGAAGTGATTTGGTGTGCACACCTCATCGTACTGCTGGCACTCTCCTTGTGCGTCTTCTATTTCATATCTAGGAGTATGTCGATTTTGGGGAGACACACGGCCACGGGGTGTGGAAACAGGCACAATCTTCCCGTATCCACGCTCATAAACGGAATCCTTTGCCGTCCATCGGTATGTGTGTGTCCGAAATGACACATGAGGGTGGCTTGTCGATTCCGATAATACCCCGTCACCATCGAGTTGTCCGTGCCGAAGTTAACCCGGCCTGTTGACGGTCTATCCAGCCGGGTGTCGAAATGCGGGTCAGCCGACTCTACGGAGTACAGCTTTGCGTGGGATGTTTCTCCAGACTATGACGTGACCTCTGCCACGTTTGGACGGCAGAATTCCGGAGAATATGGAGGCGGGGGCATACTAATACCTGGGTCTTAAGCTTGCGGAGGCGTACACCAGCCCGGCAAAGGAAGCGCCAAGCGAGATCCATTCGGCTTGGTATATGCCGAGCGCTATTACATAGATGTGGGGAAACGCATACCCGGCTGTTGGTAGCAGGAAGCAGGGCCGACTACTCCGTGTAGTCGTGGCTCGGTCCGAAGGGCGGAAGAGGCAGCGTGGTGAGGAAATGGATATCTCTCCGCCATGGAGGAGAACACAGTGACAACCCAGTTCCCTGTTGGGCATGTATAAGCACCTTCAAGTCCGCTCTTCAGCTTTTCCTGGGGCATCCACCCCCACTCGATCTTTGGGACTTGCCTCTTCTCCGGAGTATCTTCGGGTCATTGCCGCAACCCACCCGTCTGCTATGGTACCGCATATGAGCAGACCCCACGGGCAGAGCCGAGGGCGGCCAGCCGGCGCTTGGCTTACCGAGTTAGTACATCGTGCCGAACCCCTGTTGGATGCTGCATATTTTGCGGGGACTGAACATGCGGAGGGAGTCCGTGGGGTGCGGGGCGTGCTGTGAATGCCGTCTTTATAGTACCAGAAAAAAGGGTTCTCCACGAGATGGGATGAGCGTCGGCATTCTTGTTCGGATATAAATATGATGGCTGGACTCCAATTCCCAGTGCAGTTCCTGCCAAACATTCCCTCGATTTCCAGCAAAGTATACCGGCAGAGATGGCAAACATTGCTCATCTGATTGTCTCGGGCCTGTTGGCGGCTACTGTTGCCCACGGCCAGCAGTACGAGGGATCTTCCAGAAGCGAGGATGCCTTCTCCTATGTGCAGCCTCGCAATACAACGATTCTCGGGCAGTATGGGCATTCACCCGCCGTCCTTCCGTCGCGTACGTTCTTCTCTATCTAGAATCATGTATAACTTACTGACCCATGCAGCCAATTCCACCGGCTCAGGTGGATGGCAAGCCGCTCACACCAAGGCCCGGCACTTCGTTTCTCAGTTAACGCTGGAAGAGAAGGCCGACATGGTGACCGGACAGCCCGGGCCCTGTGTGGGGAATATTGTGGCTATTCCTCGCCTCGGGTTCAACGGCCTTTGTTTGCAAGATGGTCCTCTGGCAATTCGTGTCGCAGACTATGCCAGTGTATTTTCTGCGGGTGTGACAGCGGCATCAACATGGGACAGGGACGTCCTGTACGAACGAGCCTTTGCCATGGGCCAGGAATTCCGGGCCAAGGGCGCACACATCGCCCTTGGGCCCGTCGCTGGCCCTCTCGGACGCTCCGCATACGGAGGGAGAAACTGGGAAGGCTTTGCAGCCGACCCGTACCTGACCGGTGTTGCCATGGAATTGTCCGTTAAGGGCTACCACGATGCAGGTGTTCAGGCCACCCCGAAACATTTCATCGGCAACGAACAGGAGACTCAACGGAATCCCATTTATAATCCCAATGGCACCATCACCGATGTCCTGCAAGAAGCTGTTTCTTCCAACATCGACGACCGAACCATGCATGAACTATACCTCTGGCCATTTGCCAACGCGGCCCATGCCAAGGCAGCCGCCTTTATGTGCTCCTACCAGCGTCTCAATGGCTCCTATGCCTGCCAAAACTCCAAGGCTCTCAACGGCTTGCTCAAAGAGGAGCTGGGATTCCAGGGCTACGTCATGTCCGACTGGGGAGGCACGCATTCGGGCGTCGCCTCCATTGAGTCAGGTCTCGATATGAACATGCCTGGAGGTCTCGGTCCATACGGAACGATCCCTCAGGCGGGTTCCTTCTATGGGGGCAACGTCACTCAAGGCGTCAAGAATGGAACCATCGATGAGGCTCGCGTGGATGATATGATCATCCGCATAATGACACCATACTACTGGCTCGGCCAGGACAAGGACTTCCCCTCCGTTGACCCCTCCTCTGCCGACCTGAACACTTTCTCTCCCCGGTCGACATGGCTTCGCCAGTTCAACCTGACCGGAGAGCGTAACCGTGACGTCCGCGGCGACCACGCCAAGATCATCCGTAGACAGGCTGCCGAGGCCACCGTCTTGCTGAAGAATGAAAAGAACGCCCTCCCGTTGAAGTCCCCCAAGTCACTTGCCATCTTTGGCAATGATGCTGGTGAGCCCACCATGGGTGCCGTCAATCAAGCGAACTTTGAGTTCGGCACCCTCGCTGCTGGTGGAGGATCCGGCACTGGTCGCTTCACATATGTGGTTTCCCCCCTGGAAGCCATCCAATCCCGCGCCAAACAGGCCAACACCCTGGTCCAATATTGGATGAACAATACTGATATTGCAACCACCGACGTGACTACCCTCTGGGTACCCGCACCACCCGATGCGTGTCTTGTCTTCCTGAAGACCTGGGCTGAAGAGGGCGAGGATCGCGAGTACCTCCACGTGGACTACGACGGAAACGACGTTGTCTCCTCCGTCGCTAGTAAGTGCAACAACACGATAGTGGTTACGCACTCCTCCGGCATCAACGAGCTCCCGTTTGCCGACCACCCCAACGTCACTGCCATTCTCGCTGCCCATTACCCGGGCCAGGAGTCTGGCAACTCCATTGTCGATGTGCTGTACGGCGACGTCAACCCCTCCGGACGGCTGCCGTACACGATTGCGAG
Source organism: Aspergillus terreus NIH2624 (assembly GCF_000149615.1). NCBI lineage: Eukaryota > Fungi > Ascomycota > Eurotiomycetes > Eurotiales > Aspergillaceae > Aspergillus > Aspergillus terreus. The sequence goes on from NT_165926.1 coordinate 2,302,028, forward strand.
AAACGGGAGTGAGTACAACGCGCCTCCCACAACGGAGGTCACGACCACCGGGGCAGAAGATTGGCAAGCGTGGTTCAACGAGAAGCTTGAAATCGACTACCGCTACTTTGATGCCCACAATATCTCCGTTCTCTACGAGTTCGGGTTCGGCCTGTCGTACACGACCTTCAATCTGTCTGAAATCAACGCTGAGCCTCTGGTCGAGTCCATCTCGTCTGTTCCCGAGCAGCGACCCATCCAGCCCGGAGGCAACCCGGCCCTGTGGGAGAATGTATACAACGTGTCTGTTGTGGTGACGAATACGGGAGACGTGGAGGGCAAAGCTGTTCCCCAGCTCTATGTTACCTTCCCCGACAGCACCCCTGCGGGAACCCCGCCCAAGCAGCTCCGAGGATTCGACAAGGTGGCCCTGAAGCCGGGCCAGTCTCAGGCTGCAAGCTTCCAGCTGATGCGGAGAGATCTGAGCTACTGGGATGTCGTGTCGCAGCAGTGGCTGATCCCTGAGGGCGAGTTTGTGATTAGTGTGGGTTTCAGTAGTAGGGATTTGAGGGAGGTGGTCCGGGTTACTCCTGTGAGTGGTTCAACATGAGGGATATGGACAATACCATCAGACAGATGTATAATTGCAGTGCTTGTGATTTCACTCCATTTGATACCCTGAAAGATGAATTGTGTTCCACAACTTGGAGTATGCAGGTATGTGTAGGTATGCCGTAGTCATTTAATGCCAAACAATGATTTCTTTATATGATATGGCAGAATCTTTCACAAGTGTAACTTGTCTTAATACCAGCCACATAACGCATATGTCGTTGTATAATCTAGGACTATGAACTCTGCCTCCCATAGCTGCTACTGACATGTATCACCCTGGTTAACAACGGAAGTAGATACTAGCCTCGAAGACAGAATACTAAAAAGAACAACATACAACAGCCAGCCGGCGTGCGGGTTGAGCAGGGTTAGAAGCACCCTCAATGAGGCTTTTTCAAACATCGGGACGACTGGCTGAAATATGACGATAAGCAGATGATGGCAATGTCGACAGTCTAATTTAGTTCACCCTTCGCCAATGCGATATACAGGGTACTATATGCACTACAGCCTCAATGCCTGAGTTGCCACTCCCATTATCGCGCATCCAAGAGATTGTGATGTAACAAAAGTACCAAATTTCCACCACAGCCAGAGAATGGAAAAAATCATTCCTCGAATGCCACCTCAATGGAATCTGTGACAATGGCATCCTTCTCTTTGTGTTTCTTCGCAATGATTGCCCGCTCACCGGCAGCCCAGGCCTGTAGCTTGGATGCATTCCGCACGCACCACAAAACAACCTCACGCGTCGCATAGGTATCTTCAACGCAATCATGACCATCATTCCCAGCTTGGATATCCCGGTCAAGAAACTGCCGGACGAGCGTCTTTAGCGCCCACTGTCGCCGGCAATCCTCACCCACCGCAAGTCGCGTTATTATAGCCGAGTCAACCACGCAGGTGTGGACCATGCCGAGCACAGCAAGATCGTTATTAAGACTGTGCCCGATGAGTATTGTTTGCGCATCAATAAACTGCCACAGAAGATTCCTCGCAGCTCGCCAGCCCATTATTGACTTGCCCTGCCGCTCCTTCTCCGCGAGAACGGATGCATTGACGCCGCTGAACTTCGTGCGCCAGGATGTCACACGTCCCTGTGGAGAGACGTAGGAATCTATTATCACTTCACCGCTTAGGAAATCGACCGCGCTAAACCGAACAACCTCGCTGTGTTCGCGGCCACTGGCTCCGAGCACTCCGACCATTTCACAATCCAACACGACGGCCTTGCGAGCGCCCGGGTTGTATGTTGGTGTAGGTGCCATCTTATGCAGTTTTGCATCGGGTGCTGCGAATTTATGGGCGGAGAAGGTGATACAGCCCTCTGAACGACCAAGGTGCCCGCATTTTACGCACCGAGCCTTCTTTAAGGCTCCTGTGCCTCGACCACGTATTATCCCTTGCTAGTAGCAAGCCCGTCAACTCAGAGTTTAAACAGCAAAGGTATCCATCCTAGTGACTCACCTGAAAGGCCTTTTTTGCCGGATGAAATCGGCATACTGACTCCGCTGGGCCTGTACTGATGCGTCGCTTTGCGACTTATGAGGGTCGTGTCAGTGTGAATCGCTCCATTGGCTAAGGCGACTCCTTACCTCCGCAGTAACTGCAGTTCCTAGTCATGTCAATATCCACGGGCGATGGCGTCTGGATCCAGTATCGCTCCCCCGCCAGGCATTCAATAGGATGGCATTGCGCTTGCAGAGCATTCAGCACCACCTCACGCTCTCTCAACGGGATCAACGACCACGGTGCAGGGACTTCCGGTCCGGTCAATTCGTGGCTCTCGGAGTTTGTATCTTCCTGATACTCCACTGTTACCGAAGCAAGCAGGTTATCGGTCTGCGCCTCGTCACGGTCAGTTGCGATGGAGCGGAGAACCAAGGGGCCAACCGAAAAATCGTCCGCAGTATGCTGCGCCGCAAGTGCGCCCGTAAAACCAATTTCAATAGCCGGATCGTCTTTCAGAAACGATGTTTGGGGTGCATGGAGCCCTGGGCGTGGCAGTGGACGTGGACAGGGTTGATCCGCCGACTCGGTCTGCGGCGCTTCCATGTTGCCAGTCTCCCTTGCGGCGGTTTTGCGTGCTTCTACCTCTGGAGCTGTTACTCTTTGTTCCTCGCAATTTAGGCTTGAAGCTTGTGCTTTCGCAGTGCATGAAGCACTGCGCGACACCCGTGGAATGGTTCGGTGTTTCGGAGAGTTCTTCTTGTGTCGTCGCAATGCTACTTTGTCTTTGAACTGCTTGTCGCAAAGAGTGCACATCGCCGCTTTGTTTGTCGACGAGACTTTTGAATTATCCGTGCTGGATGCCGAAGGCGATGGGACTACATACAAATCAATTACCTGGTCCTTCTTAGGGGCACAAGAAACCTGCCTGATGCTTTCTCTTGATGCGCTTTTGAGTTCTGACAATGCTTGTGTAGCGCGTCTGTGTTGATGAAGGACATCTGACAAGTTTGGCAAATAGCGCTTCCACTGCCGGAGGGTAGGCTGGTTGTTTGCTTTCCTTTCGACATTTTGCACGGCAGGGTACGGCCTTTGGGATTCTCTTTGTAGTAGGGCACACCTCAGCGAACTGTAGGTATTGTCCGGGTGAGACGAAAAACGCAGGTTTATATAGCCTCACAAAATAATGAGGCGGCCCATCAGATGATGGATATCTCCCTTGACCATCGCAGGACAACCCCTCTTGCCCAGCTGGTCGAGACCGTATCCAATCAATTCACGGTGGACGCTGTGCCGCAATACATTGCCTGCATGCTGTGGTGCAGAGTAGGGCTGCGATTGGAAGAGAGCACCTGCATTGCTATCGTGTCCTGTTATGAGCGGCACAGCGCGTTCGCAGTAAGCTTACCTTACTGTACAGGGATGTCCGGTTATCTACGTTTGCTAAACTGGGAGGGGATGGCAATCTTGTGGATTTTGACTGTCTTATGAACTTTCGCTCTTCTCGTCAGAGTCGTCAAATTTGGGGATATCAAGAATCTAGTGAGACATTCTCCCTTGTATATATTCGCTATCGGCTTGAAAGATGCCGGGGAGGCTCGGCAGATATATACGATATGAGGACACATAATAAAAACATTCTTGTTATCGCCTATACCAGCCTGGATGAGATCTTTAGTCCAGACAAACCTAAGTTCCACCTATAATTGGTAGAGCAGTCGCCGCACCAGGTTTGTTGTATAAATCCAACTTAATGCTGTAACTAGTTAGAAGATAAGGTCGTTATATCATTACTACTAGTGTAGATAGAGACCAACGAATAGAATTCTTAACCGTGAAATAGAACACTCAAAATACAGCTTTATTCAACTACAAGTGAGTCAGACTTATAGCTGACAGGTTAGTAGCGACAAGAAGATCTGGATTGTGAGTATGCTTGTTAAACCAGCAGTGGTGCTCTCCAGCCGCAGTACAACTTGGCGCCTGGCAATATTTAACTGATCAATAATAGCTAAGTACCAGAGCTGGAGCAGTCTTAGAGATGTTACTGTTATTGTAATTATAATCTGTATGAGTATATGGCCCGAGTCGGCTGGAGATATACTCCGTAGTATCGGATTAACTTGAAAGGGAGGAAGTAAAGAAAGGAACGGATCTAGGAATGCACATGAGAATCCAGGGGCATAGGGGTCCAATGTTAGAGGAATCTAGGGACAGCTTAAGTATGGCTAGTCCTGAACCCCTTGAAAGGTGCTCAATCAAGTAGGACTGATATCGAACTTTTTTGATCCCTCACACCGAGAGCGATGTCGGCTATCGCAACTATTTACTTACTCGTGTTTGTACATACATACTGTACCACTTCCTGAAAACGAACATAGAGGCTCGTCAACTCCTTGCGTGGCCTAGTTCTGCGTTCGTCTTGTTACGCTGCCCTCTTAGTCTGGAATTCGCAACCGTTGTGATGCATCTGCAAAGTCTGCCACTGTTTCGATCGTGCTGGATCGTGCTGAATCGTATGGCTGATCTGGAGAATGGTCTGAATTCTGCAGGGGCTTGGAGGAATGTATCGGCAAGGAGCATTCTTCGAAAGCTTGGCTGGATCTTCAGGGGATCTGCAGGGTCTCCAAAGGAATGGGCCTAATCTGTTTCTGTATCCTTAGACCATACGCCTATTTCTGAAGAGTGATATGGCTGTCAACGCGCGCAGTCTAAGCTAGTTTGTGTTCGGAAGGACTTTTTCTTTTGGACGCAGGTTCTTACTGCAGGGAAAGGTCGGACATAATTAGTACTACCGGCCAATCCTCCGTTATATCTCCTGCGGCCTAACACGGCAGTAGCATATTACTAGAATGTCCAACGGCCATGGACATTCCTGTGGGATTATCGCCCTCAATCCATCGGCCTATACCATTCCTTGATGAGAACGGACTGTCAACAAAGCTGTTCCTTTCCCCGGAACCCTTTTCCGCCGAGGATCCCATTCGCATTACATGCGCACAGCACTATGGACTTCTCATAATTATCGAGTCGACTAACATCGCCAACCGCGGTATGGGGTGGCCGTCTGGAAACGGACAATGATATTCGAGAAGAATGTCGAGAAGAATGGGATGAGCTTCAGGAGCTCTCGTCTGCACCACACTATTTAGTGAGGCACCTGCTCTTGTATTCCTAGTGCTTCCTCTGTTACACGCCAAACAATCGCGCCCTTCAGACTTTGCATCTTGCACCGGGCTCGCCAGGGAGACTCACCACAAGTCTTCTTCGTTCGACAGTCTATTAGAGTAGGCCGCCAACATGCTTAAGAACACCGTCTTCCTTGCGGTCCTACTCCTGCAGACCCTGTCATTTACAGTGGCCCTCCCGTCTCCAATTGATGGGCAGGTCAAAGGGGTGGCTGTGGAGGATGGTCACGCCAGGAATGGAGACGTCGGTGACCATAAGGACCATGACTGTGATCCCTGTGAAAACCACGACCACGACCATGACCATGACCACGACGGCGGCGACGATAATAACCACTGCGATAATACTACTGTCACCATTACTGATCAGGTGCCCGGGTGAGTCCAGAATCCCAGCGACAACTACAGGGAACAATCAGACTGACCTTTCTGATAGCCCGACGGTGACCATCACTGTCATTACTACCGACATTATTGAACCGACTGACTGCTCGACTAACGGTCTTGTCCCTACCGACTGCGCCACGGAAACTATTACGGAGCCAGGTCCAACTCAGACAATCACAGAACCAGGCCCAACTCAGACTATTACAGAGCCGGGCCCAACTGAGACGATCACGGACTGCTCGACTAACGGTCTTGTCCCTACCGACTGCGCCACGGAAACAATCACAGAGCCGGGTCCAACCCAGACGATTACAGAACCGGGCCCAACTCAGACGATCACAGAGCCAGGTCCAACCCAAACGATCACAGAACCGGGCCCAACCCAAACGATCACAGAGCCGGGTCCAACTCAGACGATTACAGAGCCGGGCCCGACCCAAACGATCACAGAGCCGGGTCCAACTCAGACGATTACAGAGCCGGGCCCGACTGAGACGATCACATACTGCTCCACTAACGGTCTTGTCCCCACCGACTGCTCCACGGAAACTATTACGGAGCCCGGCCCAACTCAGACGATTACAGAACCAGGTCCAACTCAGACTATTACAGAGCCGGGACCAACTCAGACTATTACAGAACCAGGTCCAACCCAGACGGTTACAGAGCCAGGACCAACTCAGACAATCACGGAGCCAGGCCCAACTGAAACAGACACCGTAACGGTTACTGTAGTCCCTGGCGTAGTGACAAGCACAGAGACAGTAACAGAAACGGAGACAGTAACAGAAACGGAGACAGTTACCGACACGGACACAATTACCGCGTCAGTGACGGTGACTCAAACGACGACCGAGGTGACGACCGCTACTACTACCTATTGCCCAACGACGACTCCGACAGGAGGACCGGACACCGGTGACTGCACTCCCCCAACCATTTCCTATTATCCAGACCGCGACCCCAATCAAGCCTTCGAGATCGATGACACCGGTATTTACCAACATGGATCGTCAGCCTTGATCAGCACGCAAACGAGCTTCATCTGCAATCAGCTGAGAAGTCCATGCAATGCTCCCGCAGCAACTGTGGAGTACTGCTGGACCGCAGCCGCAATGGTGGACGCAAGCGGTCTGCAAGGTGAGGCGCAGGCTGATTATTGGAACTCGTTCTGGACCTAGCTTGGTCTGTTCTCTTACCGACGGTGATGCGATGGTTTACTGAACTGCTATAATTCATCCCGTTGCTCCTCTTTTTACTTTGTCCTGATCCGACTCGGGTGATAATTGTAATATCGTATAGCATATAATGCGATGACGCATAAAATATATCGAGGGATTGGATTGGATCTGATGGCCCAGCTCTACTAATGTAAACCTCATGGATCCGTCAATGTCCTGCAAGGAGACTAAGATATTCGGGTTGGTTCCTTACGTTGGCGTATGGAGTAGGATTTTATGAATGATGTCGGTAAATTTGCTTAAGAGTCACGTTCGCAAGGTTTGCGCCTGGACTCGCGTCTCCAAGCACTTGCCGATATTTCCGTCCGCATTGAAATACGCTTAAGCACTAACCCTTAATTGGTGTTGATATGGTTGATAGAACGGTTCTAACGCGAGGTCCAATTTTCTCTATAATAGCAGATGGCACGTAGAACGTAAGTCACACCACGATCCTGCAGAGACCCGATACCAGCGTCCTGCAAGGCCGGGAATTTCTAGGTAGGACAGCATGGGCGGAAAGGTTACAGCATCCTATCAGCTCTGCTTCGTTCTGCCAAGAGTGGTCAGGTCAATCCTCTAGTGGGCTTGTTGAGCCCGTGGTATAGTCCAGAAATAAACAAAAATTATCCATTGCTAATCGCAAGCCTCCTGACACATCTCTTCCAGCTTTCCAGTAATTGGTATGCCCAAAAAAACATCCACACGCTTGCAATAACACAGCACCACTTCTGGACGAACAAGCGGTGCTTCCCAGCTCTGCGGCAGTCAGGGAGGACCCCCAAATAATTCCGACGGACCTATCTGGCAGACCATAAAGTGGTGCCTCGTTAGGACTTTAGTTAGAGAAGGATAAGAGTGCACCGTCGTCTTCTATGTACCCACAGACTTGACCTAGGGTGCCTAGGTTGTTATGTTCCAATTTCAAATAACACGCTCTCCTCATTTCCCGGGACAGAGGCTTGAGGTTCCCCAGCCTCCTTCATTAAATCAACATAGACTCCCATCATGGCCTCGATCCCTTTGATGAATGGTTCAAGGCGGGTAGGAGATGAAGCGTTATGCGGTTGCATTTCCAGCTGTTCTCTTATGGCGGCGATGTGCTTTTCAATTTTGGTGAGTCTCTGGAGCGTCACACGCATAGGATGGTTTCCTGGCTGGCTTCCTGTCCGAACGCCGCCATGAAGTTCTTCCATTGCCGTGGCCTCTCCGCCATCAGACGGACGGTCTATATATCGCCGAGATATCCGTTGAGGATATAACACCTGGAGCTCTGCCCGCCGCTTTATGAAATTCGTCACCCAGTTTTGCCCAACCGTTTGGGCAGGGGTGCTGCCACGTTCGGACAGAAGAGCGTTGGCAATTTGCCGTATATGGCTTCGTGGAGGTATGGTGCCATGTTGTACAGACATCAAGGCCCGTTGCACAATCTGGTCTTCTTCGTTTTGGGTGAATTTATGGCAGTTGGCGCGTTTTTGTGCTCGACAAGTCACGCCCTTCAGTCGATTCCGAAGGGTGGTTATTGACACATCGTAATCGCTGGCTGCCTTTCGCACAGAAAGGTATCTGCCTTCGTTGATGGCAGCAATGGCTAGCGACATCCTTCCTTCTTGCTCTTGCTGCCTCTGTGCATTGTGACTTCTTGTTGGGGGCATACTGAATGGTGAGTCCACTCGCCTATCGATTCCGATGATAGTTTAGGAGGGTGAACCGATTCACAGGCGGACGAAGCCGATGCGGCCGCGAGTGGATTGCATAATCATGGTCACGTGCAATATGGTTGTTGATATAGATAGATCACCAAATCCGAATTGAATGGGTTGGAGAGACATTGAAAACGAGGATGACAAGGTGGTTTACAGCTTCATTGGAATTGACATCAAAGCAAAACGCCATGAAAGTGAACAAAACTGCCTGTTCCCTAAGAATATAAACGCGGTCCAAGCCCCCGTTTATGAGATCCATAGAGATGCCCATCTTAGACCCTCTGGTAATCTAATATACAGTTTAGGTCCGCGCGTGTAACTCCTCGTAATCCGGAAGATCCCACCCATGAATCTCTTCACGCAGAAACCATTTGCCAAGGTTGATCTGGAAGAAGGAAGCCAGTCCCACCAGACGGTGAATTATCGCGATACCAAAGGCTGTGGAAAAGAGGTTGTCAAACGGCCCAGCTGGGTCTTCAAGGACCCCTTTCTGCACTTGCGCCATGAAGACCTGCAGCCGCTGCTCGTAAGCCTCCAACGCTGCAACGAGTGCATGCTCGCCGTCCAACGCACTCTGTCTCGGCCTCCCGCAGTGTCGCACGATTTCACCAGCCAGGACGTATGCACCCACAATCCCACTCGTCGTGCCCATTCCAGTGATTGCAGAGGGACAATACGCTGCATCACCGACAAGTGTCACCCGTCCACAGGTCCAGGAGTCAAGTTTGACAAGACCCAGGCGTTCGCAGTAGAAATCGTCAGCGTTCATCATACCACGCAATAACTCCTCCGTCTCCCATCCTGCGCCCTGGAAAACCTCCGCCAAAATCTCTTTCTCCTTCTTCACGTCGCCTCGACGGACGTCCTGGATTCCCTCCCCATTGCCAACGCACCCGAAGTACACCTGTAGCTCGTGGGGATTGTGGCGCCGGGTCATGATACCCCGTTTCCCGGGGGCCAGGTACATAGTGGCGAGGTATTCTTCTCCGTCCTGTATGGGGCGAGGGATGGTAAAATACGCCACAAAGGTCCCACCAAGAGGATAGAACCCATCGTGGGTTCCAGATCCCAGCATCATCCGACGTGTTCTGGAGCCCTGCCCGTCGGCGCCAACCAGGAGGTCGAATCGGTCCGTCAGGCCGTTCGTAAACTCCACCTCCACACCGTCGTCTATAATTGCAAAGCGTTTGACGGACGTCCCGAAAACATACTTCGCACGGTCTTGGGACGCCTCGTAAAACAGGCGGCACAGATCCCCGCGCATGATCTCGTACTCCGTACTGAAGCTCTGTGGCCCTTTGCCTGAGGTGTTCACGGGAAAGTGGCCACGTCGGCGGCCGGAGGAGTCGACGATCTGCAGTCCGCGTTCAGGAATGGACTTTGCTTTGAAGGCGGGTTCCAGGCCCATGCGCTTTAGGACTTCGATCCCGTGGCCGCGGAGGTCAACCTGGAGTCCTGTGTCACGGAGTTTGGGGGCTCGTTCGAGGACTGTAACGTTGTGGCCGAGTCGGCAGAGCCAGAAGGCGAGAGCGTTGCCGGCGATACCGGCGCCGTTGATGAGAATCTTCAGGGGGGTCATGGTCTGCTACGGTCAGGACTGGTGCACGTACGTCTCGGCCAAGTCGGGGAATTACGTGGAATGTAAATATCCCGTATCAGAAAATATAGATGAAGCCTGGCTGTGTCATTGCTCTGAAGTAGGGGGCACTCTCATGATCTATATACCAGGTGGTGGATTCGGCATTCGGTGTATTCGATATGTTCGATATAAGCGAAGACCGAGTCGGAGCATGACAGGCCACGGCTCGGACATGTGCAAGAAGCAAGATCCGGTAATAAAATAAGTCATACCGTGGTAAATACGGATCTTACGCTCGAGAGTTACTCAACTAGATAAAGATCTCCGCCGTCTCTAGAATTTCACTCTTCGAATTGACTTGGAGCATGATATATTGCTCGGAACCATCTATAATACAACAGAAAGACATCGGAACACTTCCAGGAGAATATTCAAGGGAAAGAACTACCCTGAAAGAAGTGTTCAAACCCCGAATCCAGATCGAAGTCCCACAGCTGTTGCCAGTCTCCTGCGTATGTGTCGACCGGCAAAGGAACTGTGCTGGCCCAGTCCCGTAGTATCATCAGACAAGTCTCCAGACTATCTCTCGCACTCTTTGCGATGGCATGTTCTTCTGAGATGTTGCCTTCGCCTTCGATTGCCTCGACTTGTGCCATTGTCATACTCAAAAACATCGGACTCTTGATATTAGTCTCCCCCTGCCGGATTCTCTCTGAGAACAGATCCGTTAGGTTACCTAGCTCCTGCTTCAAAACAGCCCTATATTTTGAATCGCGGTGTAGCGTCCCGTTCAGACGCTCCGTCTCTGCATGAGTGATAAGCTCGAGGCTGATTACATTGGCTGCATTTCTTAGGCTTTCTCGGAATAAACCGCCCCCTACAACCATTAGGTGCGCGAAGCCGTCATCTGGCTCGGTATGGATGATGGTTGTGGCTGCGTCGAGGATAGCAGTCCGAGAGAACGCAAACAACGGGTTTGTTGGAGCTTCGACGGCAAAAAACCAATGTAAAGGTATGATGAAGCGGCGAACAAGGTGGTCCAGTAGGTTCCGGTGGAAGGATGTGACACCAAGTCCCTTGTTACTGCTCATAAATCTGCTGCATGATCGATAGGCGTCCATTAACTCTGAGGTGACCTCGAGGACTTCCGTGTAGAGAAGCCTCGAATGCAACCCATTAAGCATCTGAACAATGCGACGCCGGACTGGCAGTGACTGGAGCAGATAGATTTGAATCGACGACATAGTGTATACACTCGTAGGTCTTGACTCAACTGTGATTGTTGATTCATCTAGTTCATCATCGTTGATATTTGAAGGCGGCTCTGTATCGAATTCGTCCAAGGCCATCCGGCAGGGCATCGCCGCATCCAGCGACGACTGAACGGCCATCTCCAGAATCGTAGCCCATAGCCTCCGGCGGTTTTCAGCCTCCAGTACGGACATGGACGGGTGATGTTTCGGGTCACGATGCAAGCCCATTTGCATGGCCGTGTGGATCAACGATCCCATCGACATCCAAACAAGATCACCGCCGACGGAGTATATTTGTCTCGCAAGGATAGTTAGACAATATACTTGCAGAGCGGTAATACTGAGCCGATCTTTTTCGAGTGGTCCTGAAAGCCACATCTGAGCACCATATATCCATTTTTGAGCACGACGCCGAAACCCAGGGTCACTGTCCCTAGGCGCTGACACACTTGATCCTATTGCCACGACTAGGAGGACTTTGAACCGCAGATCAAGCGTCACGCTTTCCGGATGGCTCCAATAGCGTTGGTATTCGGCCAGAAATGTTGGCTGATGGAGTACTCGATGCACCAGCTCGAAAGTTTGAAAATACCGCGTTACCATCGAGTCGGCGTACTGACGCGGAAGGGGTAAAAGGTCGAAATCTGCAGACGAAAAGCGTCTGCTCGGTCGTCCTAGCTTTGTACTTCTCGCCAGGAGCTTGCATTCTTGAAGGAGGTCATTGACCTGAGTGAGGAGGGCTCTCGTATCGGCGCCTTGGAAAGCTGTTCCGTTGCCATTTCCGGTGGCTTCTGTGTAGCAAGTTATAATCGATTGAAACTGCAGACTTGGTTAGTGATGTTCTAGACAGGCAGGAGTATTGGAAAACTAACCTGTTTGGCTGTGCCCATCCGGAAGCTCCATCGCACGACCTTGGATTTGTTTAAAACAACATAGCTCCCTAACAGTCTTGATTGATCCGCAAGAATGTCTCGGCCTGTCTCCGCAACATCGGGGAGACAATGTGCTGCTTGGCCTTGTTCCAGTCTCTGTAAACGTTGCGCTATATCATGCAGGGTAGGGTCAGTTTGGCTCGGCAACCGCGCACCCTCTCTGCCAGTGGCGTTTCGAAGCCCATTCTCTGTTGCCCCGGGCTCTATCCCGGAAGATTGATCGGCTTGAGGAGTATCATTGCTGGCAAACGAATAACCCCTCAGGTTCTGTCTCTGTGTAGTCGCTTCCTGTCTCAACCCCGAAGGCTCAGATGGGGTTGCCTGAGAATGCTGAATGGCTCGCTCACTGTTGTACGTCTTGTAGCCGCAGGGACTGTGAGCAGCGACACATTGGCCACACGGGTTACTGCGGTCACACTTGATCTTGCGCCGTCGACATTCAATGCAAGACCGAGCCGGCCTCCGTCTCCGAGGCTGAGGGATGTCCATATTGTCGATGTATAGACGTAAGTAATGCAGCGGTGGTGATTTTTTCCATGCGCGGACGAGAGCGGCATTTTCGGGAGTAAGCCAAAATGCCGACGCTTCGGGAAATTAGTCAGACACCATCCGTTCACCACGCCCAGATGTTGAAGAAACTGGTGCATACATACGACTTTGACGATTTGGCATGGATTTCAGAGCGAATATATTGTATTCAAATACCTTCTGCGACGTCTTAGATATGGGCTGTGGCAACGATAATCCCCTGAGAAGGATACATATACCAACGCCATAGCATCATATATCCGCCAGTACACAACGGGGTACGGATGAGTACATCTCACCCTGACCATCAACACCTGAGCGCAAAATTCATTACCAAACGATCAGTGAGCTGGCCTCATGCTCATGCTATTCATGCCTTCAGCCGGATGATCGATCTCCGATGATCTGATAACGTATGATCCGGCGGGGTTCCGCCGAGAGTGGGGCAGATAACGCTAGATTATCAATCTCTTGTTGACAGTTCGGAGGTCCGTAGACGGTAGATTCTCTTGAACAAAACTACAATTGACTTTGCAATATGCCTCATTATCGCATTGGGGTCGACGTCGGTGGCACCAATACCGACGCCGCTCTGCTCAACGCAGATGATACAGATCCCCGTGTCTACGCCTCTACCAAGACGCCCACGACCCCCGACATCACATCGGGCATTTCTACGGCCATCGAGAATGTCCTGGCTGAATCCCGGGTCGACAACCGGGACGAGGTGCTGAGCGTTGCGATCGGAACTACCCATTTCATTAATGCGGTCGTCCAGGCAGATGCTACCCGCCTCAGCAGAGTGGCTGTCGTTCGATTATGTGGGCCTTTCACTAGGATGGTGCCTCCGTTCGCGGAATTTCCCCCCAAGCTGAGGGAGATCATGCAGGGGCCGGTGTTCTATCTGGATGGTGGTAGGTGGCACGCCGCATGGTTGTCATGGATCATGTATGAGCCTAACCAACGCAGGACTGGAAATCGATGGGCGGGAGATTGCTCCGCTGGACTCTGAACAGATCAAAGCAACGGTCAAAAGCATCCAGGAGGCAGGTATCCAGACCGTCGCCGTAGTTGGAGTGTTTTCCGCAGTCGACTACGACGGCATCCACGAAGAATCCTGCCGAAAGCAAATGCTGAAACTGGAGTCCTCCCTATCTGTTGTCTGTTCTAACACCGTTGGAGGCATCGGACTGTTGGAACGGGAGAACGCTAGTATTCTGAATGCTTCCATCCTGGGGCTAGCGAGGAAAACAATCGTAGCTTTCAGACAAGCCTTGGCCCAGATGAAACTAAAGTGCACGCTTTATCTCACCCAGAATGACGGGACCTTGACCGATGCCACTTCAGCAGCGAACCTTCCCATCAAGACATTCTCCAGCGGGCCTACCAACAGTGCGATCGGCGCAGCGTTCCTCGCGAAACAACACCAAGCACAATCAGCTACCCAGGTCCTGGTCATGGATATTGGCGGCACTACAAGTGATGTTTGCGCACTGCTGCCAAACGGATTTCCCCGCTCGGCCCCAAACTTCGTCGATGTCGGAGGTGTAAAAACGGCATTCTCCATGCCGGAAGTGCTCTCTATTGGGCTTGGTGGAGGGAGCATCGTGACGATAGAAGGTGATACCGTGCGTGTAGGCCCAGAATCGGTTGGCCACGAAATCACCCGGAAGGCGCTGGTCTTTGGAGGGGACGTAATGACTGCCACGGATATTGTGGTTGCTTGCGGAAAGGCCGATATAGGCGACAAGTCGAAGGTAGCCCATATTCCGGAGGATATCATCGCCAAGGCCCGAGCTTGTATTCGCAAGATGCTCGAGCAGGCCGTTGATAAGATGAAGATTTCGGAACAACCGGTAACCCTACTTCTTGTCGGAGGGGGCTCCATTATCCAGATGGACCCGTTGCGCGGTGTTGCGGAGTGTATTATCCCGCGTCATTACGGCTCCGCGAATGCAGTGGGAGCAGCAATCGCTAAGGTCATTGGCGAGGTGGATATCATTGTTATGCTAGCGAACAACGAAGGGGGTGAAGATGAAGCTGTGGAGGATGCGAAGCAAAGGGCTATTGCAAAGGCCGTGGCTCGCGGTGCGGACCCAAGTGATGTTAAAATCGCAGAAATCACCAAGATTCCCCTGTCATATGTGACAGGCAAGGCGACTCGCCTGGTCGTCAAAGCTGTCGGCAAGCTCTCTTCTCGTGGGGCTGTGGAGCAGACCTCAGATACCCCGGTCGATCAATACATAAACGACAGACCGTTGAACCCTGAAGGGGGCTTAAACAAAGCTACCAAGTTTGACTCCTACTCTGTCACCCCATCCTCTGACATCAACATCGAAACATATCGACCCGACGTGCGCAATCATGTGTGGTATCTAACACCAGTCGATCTCGAATTCATCGCCACTGGCACTGGGGTTCTTGGAACTGGCGGTGGAGGACCTTCGCGGTTACAGTACCTGCAGTGTCTAGACATCCTGCACAGGTCTCCAGGGAAAATGAGAGTTGTTCCTCTCTCCAGCCTCAACGACTCCGATGTTTGCGTGTCGGGCTCCTGGTACGGCGCGCCGAGCGTAGCCGGGGAGCGTCTTCCTGCAGGAAACGAGCTTGCACTTGCAATGGAGGCCTGCGTCAAGATATCGGGAAAGTTTGATGCCAACGTTGCGGTGACTGGTGAGATTGGCGGTGGCAATGGATTGTCTGTTTTTCCAATGGGTGTGGAACATGGCATTCCCGTGGCTGATGGGGATATGATGGGAAGGGCGTATCCCACTATGGCTCATTGTATGCACTTTATACGGGGACTTAGCACATGACTAACAGGATACAGGCCTCCCCTTTATCTACGGCGTGAATCCACTGCCATTTGCTCTCGCTGATGGAAGAGGGAATACAGCTGTTGTAACGGTGAGTCTCCGCCTGAATACATGGCTCCACGAGCTAAGGATGTAGAATGCCCAGAGTACCCGGCGTATTGAGACGATGATGCGCGTCCTGTGCGAGGATCTTGGTTCCCAGGCAGGAGCATCGTCAGCTCCATTCTCGGGGGATGTAATCAAGCAATACACCGTTCCTAACACAATCTCCCAATCGTGGTACATCGGCCGAGCCATCCACTCCGCCCGTCAGTCCAAGAAGGACCTCATCCAGGCGATTGTATGGAGCTCGTCAGGTGTGAAAAAGGAAGACGGCTGACACAATTAATAGTTCGATGTCAACCCCGGCAAACTGTTATACAGTGGGAAGATTGTCGACGCGAAACGCGACGTGAGTCAAGGGTATACTATGGGCACCTGCACTATTGCCCCAGTCGGCAACGATGAACGCGAGGCCCCGTCAAACCAAGCGTCTTTATCACAAACCGATGATTGTTACTTGGTGGTCCCGTTCCAAAACGAGTATCTCTATGCCGCATACGCAGATGGGGACAATCCACGCGACGTCTCGAAACAGACGGTCATCTGTACGGTACCTGATCTCGTTTCCATTTTGGGTCAAGACGGGGAAGCCCTCGGGTCGCAGGATCTTCGCTATGGCCTTCAGGTGCACGTTATTGCTATGGCTGCGCACCCGCTGTGGCGAACTGAAAAAGCCATGAAGGTAGGAGGGCCCGAGGGATTTGGTCTCCAGATGGAATGGAGGCAGGTTAGAGAGTATCAACCACCGCTGAGTGTGGTTGACGAGTTTAATTCCGAATAAGAAGAGTCGCTAGGGCATGGTATTATGGATCTGCTTGACAGGTTAGATACAATTCTAGACAATCGTTGTACGTCGCTCTGTGGCGAACATGACTATGAACCGGTATCTACCGTGGCGTCTTCGCTCAATTTACACCATTCTAATCAGTTTCTATGGTAGTTACTATATTGGCGTCTCTACATCCTCTATCTTTCGGTTATTCAACTTGGAGAATGAGGAGAAACACTCGGGCCCCTCGCGTTCCCTCAGGCAAAGCACAGTCCTAGGAGATTTAGTCAAAACTCGGCTTTCATATGATGCCAAGTTGCCACAAGCCACAGGAATTACCGAGCTTTGAACTCGCCCCCGACGGTGACGCCCTCGTGCAGCGGTTTACTGGCATCCTTCGGAGATGCAGAAATACCGAACGACATGTCCATCAACTGCCGGACGCTGCTGAAAATGGCCATACAGGAGACCTACTGTAGAACAGAAGACTCCAGACTCCAGGTTCCATGGTAGCAACGGAGCTTCAATTCCTCTTAATACCCCAGACGCAGATAAATCCATGGCTCGACCCAACAGCCAAGACTCACCCTCGTATTGCTCACTTCACAGAACCCCGCGGAGTAATTTCCCACGTGGACTCCGAAGGGTCTTGTCCCTCGCTTGGATGAAGCCACCGCAGGGGTATTGCACCGAGGAACAACATCCTGGACATCTACAAGCGATGCAAAACCCTAATAGATGATTCCAGCCCTATTGGTCCCCGCCAGTCTGGCAAGACACCAGGGCGGGCATGCTATTCGTGGCCACATCACCCCCAGGTGATGATGGCGTTTCCCCGCACATCCGGGGACGGTGCTTCCTCTGGTTCTGGGGTAGTTCTCCGAACGCCTGATCATGAGGGTTCATAAGATAAGCCTTCCCAGGCCCTTGTCGCGACCTGGAAATACCATGCAGGAAAACCCTTCGGTGTGGCATCTTGATTTTACGTGCCTCAAGGTGCTTCATTGAAACGACTATACTATGTCCTGACAACCGCGTGAAAGAGCAAACGTCCGGTCCGCCACCATGAGGAATGCTTCTGTGGAGGTCAAGGCGTCGTGGCCAGAACCCAACTATGAGAACCCAGAGTATCAAGGGCCACAACTACTTGTAGTTGGGATCATTCTTTTGATACTGAGCACAGCCGTTGTGGTGCTCCGCATATGGGTGCGCTTGTTTATGAAGAACACGGCTGGATGGGATGATTGGCTGATGGTGCTCGCTGTTGTATGTCCCTCTATGATGTACTGACATGGCTTTTGTCTGATGTAGCGTTGGCAGGCTTTTATTATATGTTCCACTGTCACTGCGAATCTCGGAACCACATACGGCTGGGGTCAGTATCCTGTGTTGGTTGACTGAATAATGTCTGATGATCTTGTCCAGGCCACCATATCTGGGACGTCAAGCCGGAGTGGTCAAAGCCTACATTAATGGTACTCAGAATCACGTCGTTTGGCTAAAGATGAACGCTAATCTTAGCTGAACAGACCAGCTGGTTTAACCAGCTCCTGCTTGTCATTATTATGACCTTGGTCAAGCTTTCCCTTCTCATCTCGTACCTACGCTTTTTCACACAACCGATATCCAGACGTTTGACCTGGGCGATGATCGCCTTGATAGTATCATGGGGTCTTGGTATGGATTCAAAGTCTGTATTTCTGAAGAAGACTGATAATTGACCGATATAGCATACATGATCGCCCTCTTCCTCGCATGCAGGCCGCTCAAAGACTATTGGGAAACGTTCCAATACAACCCCCCAAACTGCATCGATCAAAACGCCTCAACATTCTCTTTTTCCATAACGAATCTCGTTACCGACCTCATGGTCTTGGTCCTCCCCATGCGGGTCCTGTGGATGCTCCAGCTCCCGATTCGTGAGCGACTGATCCTGATTGCCCTGATGAACATAGGGCTACTGTATAGATTACATTCCTCACACTTTAACTGACTTGTTGCTAACGCTGTTAAAGGGCCTGTGTGGCATCAGCCATCCGGGTTTACTATGCCTATCGCACACTAAACATCACCTATGATTTCACCTGTTCGTACTCCAGCTGGAACATTGACGAGAAAGATAACTAATTATCCATTCCCAGGGGAGGGCTACGAGATTTGGCTGTGGATTCTGGTCGAAGTCAACCTCGCCGTCATGTGTGCTTCCATTCCCCCCCTCCGTCCTCTTCTGAAGCAATATTTCCCTCGAATGGGATCTAGGGGATCTCGGAACTCCACGTCCAGAACATCTCGGGCACCAAATGCCACGCCATTGGCGTCTCCATCCGCTCCACCAAGGATATACATGCAGACGACCGTGAAGCAAACTGTCTGGCGCTCAGATTCTACGGAATCTCTCGTAATGGTGTAGCCACCATCGAGCGATGCGGATCAGGCCAAGGCAGAGATAAGCGTGTTTATTATTGTACAACCATGAGAAAATCCAACATATTATTTAATTTCCACACACTTGTGGGCTCGGACACTGGCATCTTAGCCCCTCTTACTCCGCGTCCATTATAGAATAGTTTGGTACGCACACGGTCACTTGCCAGGATTGTGATCCTTCGGTTGCAGTGCCTCGCTTGCAAGCTCCTCATTTTGGTCTCATTGGATCAGCGTTCCGTATTGTCCCTGAACTCCATCGGCTGGATGCGAGTCTGTGCACGCGTTCCTTGTTCTCACATAGGAGAGCCGGTGCCTTGGGGTACATCCTGATGATATCAGCGATTTCCTGCCAATGGTGTACAGTGGTTCGGCAAAGTACGCAGTAAATGTATGTTGCAGTGGAAGCCCAGGGTTGTGCTACACATGGCTTTCATTTCAGAAGCATGGCCTTCCACAATTACTACCTGTTACCTTACGTGGTTGTATCCAACTCTACTTGCTACGTACCTAACTAGGTAGGTATGTGCGAGAAATGATACCCAAGCGAAAAGCCGATTAAGAAGACTCCACCAGAGATGAAGAAGGCTGATCTGTCTACAGTACTTGAAATTGTTCTCGGTTACTGGCTTTCATGAATCCATAGTACCCCAGAAACGCCCCATTCACAGCTCCTGATGGCCAGCCTCCTTCGCCCCAGCATCAGCAGGAGCTTTAGCACTGTCTCCCTTGTTGGGTCTCTCAAGCGTGCCGTCCTCATTGATACATGGCACCTTCTCCACGATCAGCGGCTGGCAGTAGCGAGGATTGGCCTTGAAGCCAATGCCCGGGTTGGCGGCTGGACAGATCGGTCCCAAGCCCTTGACGTCGCCTCGCAAGCAAATACCACAGGTGTCGCCACACCACGGCCGAGCAGAGAATCGAACGGCGCTGGCCGCGTTATCTGATGCAGCAAAATGCCACAAAGCGCCCGAGACCATCCAAAAGAGTTTCCCAGACGTGTCGGTCGTCGTGCCGAGCTGGTCATTGATGACAAAATTGTCATTGATGCCGAGCTCGCCACCTTTCGAACAGTCCGCCGTGGACTTGCAGATGCGGAACTGATACAGATCTCCGTAGTAGCCACCCCAAACATAATCGTTGCCCGTGTGTCGCCGTGACAAGGCCTCCCCTTTCGGATTCTTGAGACGGTAGCAGGAGCCATACTCCAGGCCCAGTGTGTCCCCGTTGACATCAGGGCAGATCCTCTCGGCACAGTTGGTGTTCACGGGCTTTGACGGAGTCTTTCCAGGTCCTCCTGGCTTGGGTTGACCGTTTCCTGGACCTCCGCCCTGGCCTTGACCACAGCCAGGGCACGGCGTACAGCCGGGAGGACACTGGCTGTTGTTGCCATTGCTGCCGTTACCTCCTTGACCACCCCCTCCGCCGCCGCCGCCTCCGCCTCCGCCCCCTCCACAACTACTTCCTCCACCTCCACCTCCACCTCCACCCCCTCCTCCACCTCCACCGCAAGGCGGAGAAGAGTCATCAGGCTTTCCGGGTGGTGGAGAGGGATCCTGGCATGTATCACCATCGAAGCCCACCGAGGCGGCAGGACAGCAGCTGCCCCTCCCGGACTTCTCGTCGTAGAAGTATTTGTGGCCTTCCGGCGGACAGCAGTCGCCCTTTTTGGCTTTGGGGTCCACCAAGAAAGCGGCATCAGAAGCACAGCAGCTCCCAATCTTGGCTTCTTCATTCCAGTTCCATTTTTCGCCCGCGTTCCAGCAGCAGATTTCCTCCTGCAGGACGGGGTCAAAGTATTTCTCGCCTTTGCCCTCGCAGGTGCCGCATTTCATGCACCGGCCCTGGTACTCGCGTTTGCACCACGCGTGCTTCCCGGGGTACTGCTCTTGGCAGTATTTGTCGAGTTCCGGGTGCTCGCTGCCACCTTGTTCCTGGGCGAGGATAGGGCTGGCGAGGAGGACTCCCCAGGCGAGGAGGCTGACTCGGACCATCTTGAGTGGACTATGAGATTCTGGTTCCTTCGCGCAGGTAGCAGAAAGATTGATTAATTGTTTGTTTGTTTTTTTCCTTCCATTGCTCAAGAGGCAGCCTTTATAGTCTTTGGCGGGAACACCTGTTCGCCCCGAGCCCCCGGCGGTGGAACTTGGTCGACGAACAATTGGGATCATAGTTCCTTCCTGCTTCTTCGAAGTACAGCTGGTTGCATAAAGCCCCTCTCCTCCCCAAGGCTCTTCAGCCAGCCACCGTGGGCGCTCGTGCCTCTCAAAAAAGCAATAAGCAGAGGATCTTCGTTTCCAACAGGGTCGGGGCGAGGCAACGAGCGAGATCGTCTAGGTGGATCTACCCGGGGTAATCGCAACACGGCCCACCATCCCCATGCGGGCAAGATGATCTACAACTGTGTGATCGGGGAGGCATCTGCCGCCCTATCATGAACCGAGGTGGTAAGTATGCGCACAGTTCACTTTAAGCAGTATGCAGAATAGACATTCCTCCCTGTAATGCTGCCTGGCATTCAATGCGGACGTGTCATGTTTGACGTCACCTCAGCAGACGATCGTCGGTGGTTTCAGAGAGCTATTCAGAGGTGGCCAACTTGACCCTCAGCTGAAGGCCTCCAGCGGTATCCTTTGGCTGAGGTAGTACTTCATCTTGAGTGACGTTACTGCGTTGGGGGACAGTGTTAGAACCAGCAGCTTGACGGCTTTGGGAAGATGCAAAATTCTATGCACCCCCCACCGGACATAGCTTACTTGGTGTACTTGATATTGTTCTCATCAAGCTCTTCGCATGTTCGAAACTAGATCCATCTCGCAGCAACCCGGCCCTGACGTCGCTTCTTGGCTTGTTGGAGCATCCAGGAGACCGTTTCCGCAGAATCCTCATCTGTATCCCTTCGCCTCTTCCTCTGTAGAATCTCTACAACAGCATAGTGACCACCGTCTCGAGCCATATCAAAGGCCGTCCTGCCATGATTATCCTTGGCGTTGATATCAGCACCGTGCTTTATTAATGCCTCGACAACCTCGTCCTGGCCATGCTCAGCTGCCCACGATAGGAGAGTTCTGCCATGTTCATCTGTCATATCGATATGAGGAACAATGCCTCCGAAGACATCAATTGGATGTATGACTCGATCCGCACCACGGGAGAGTAAAATGCGTCCTGTCTCATGCAACGCAGCGATGATCTTATGCCTGGTATCCAAGAGCATTAGGAACAGCTTGACAACATTTCCGAGCAGTAGTTTCCCATAGGGACTGTCTACCAGGAGCCGCACAATATCCATGTGCTCTGCTAATGCGGCTTCCTCCAAGGCCCTTGCAGCAAAAACAAAGTCCGCACCTTTATCAAGCAACAAGCTGACGATGGCCGTCTGTCCATACTTAGCGGCGACTTCTATCATGCTTTCGGACCCGAACGTCCGATCGTTGATATCCGCACCCCGCGCGATCAGTAGCTTGACGATCCGCTCATCGCCATTTCGGGCGGCACACTTCTCTGGGGTCCAGTACTTCTCTGCTGCAGACTTAATATCATGAAGATCGATTCTGCATAGCAGCATTCTCATCATTGCCTCGTGTCCACAAGTGGATGCAACACGCAACATCTCGTCCGCCAAGCCCTCTCTCGTCACATCAAAGTCATCCCTCGCTAGAAACATCTCGACAATATTCTTGTGATCTTCTGCAACCGCGAACATTACCGGAGCTCGTTTGCCGGGTCCCTCCGGGTGCGCATAGATTTTGATATCACCCCTGCTGAGTAGCAGCCAAACGACCTCCTCGTGGCCCATCAATGCTGCAATGCACAGGGCAGTAATACTCCCACACGTACAATACGCGTAAGTCGGCACATTAACATCTATACTTGGTCTGCACATCAAGAACCATACTGCAAGTGCCTCCCCGGCGGCGGCGGCAGCCGCCAAGGGCGTCCTGCTTGCAATGTCCCTAACGTTTGCATGGCAGGTATAGCCAAGTAGGGACTGCATGCGCTCGATAACACCCCCGTATGCTCCACTCAACGCCACTGAGTGGGGGAAATGTTCATCCAACCACTCTGATTCGACCACACGCCGGCCACGCCCAGTCACTTTCTCAAAGAACTCCGTATTCATATTGTCGGAGATAACTGGCAGAAAGATCCTCATGAAGGTCTCTAACCACTGGGAATTGCCGTTCTGCCGAGACTTCGATCCACTTCGCAGGAGGTGTCCTGGCTGGGGAACGCATATCCGTCGGCAAGGAAACCTTGACGGGAGGAGATTATCCTCATCGATAGCCTCCAATGTATCGCACAAGACTCTCGCCAGTGTCTGCATTGTGCCAGAGACATCCCTCAGATAAATGGCCAGAAATTGAGTCTCTTTTCCAGCTTTCGTGCAATTCAATGCAGCCAGTCCTAATTTCCCGGGCCCTATTCCCATAAATGGGAGCCTCAGTTGAACTCCTCTATTGCTCAGGGTCCATGTCTCCTTGGTTGCAAAGGCTGGATGGTAGGCTCGAACAAAGCCGGCGGAATCTGCAAACGCATCTGGAGACGGTGCCAGCAGTCCACCGTGGCTGTTTTCGTCCTTCCAGGCAAAGATAGTGTAGTCTTCCAATGTGCGGATGATCTCCTCCTGCAACCTGATGAACGCCTTTGTCCCCTCCCCGTAAATGAGCGGCATGTTTATACCGAATATCCCCATCAGGGAGTAAGCTCGATCTTCGATGCGAGAGGTTCGTCTCCTCGACGCCCACGACATCCTTTGGGCAACACTGAACGCATCAAGCTCTTCTACCCCGGACAGAATCGTTAGAGGTATACCGGTGCACTCGGATATCTCGCGTTGAAGTGTATCTCTTGTCCCAATTTTTTCCCAATCCCTGTTGAGAAATACCACGGTATCTGGTGCGATCAGTTCCTGGAGAGTCCATCCCCGAGTAAACCAACGGCTCTCTGAAAAGGGTCTGGCAGGCACATCCTCCAGGAAAGCATAGCAGACTTTTGCCTGCTGATACCACCGATACATTGAGTTGATCCCCTCGGTCAACTCGGCACTGCTTGTCTTGTCGATGCAGCATGTGTCGATCCAGGCCCATGCGACGTTTCTGGACCTGGCAATCGAGCAGCACTCTTTTATTTTGGCGTATCCCTTCATGTTTGCATAGTCTCCATTTGTCAGGTCCTGATACGAGACTTCTTCTTCCCCCCATGTGTGCGATAGAATGGCGTAATCAGGTAAAGCATCGTCAAAGAACTCCTTGGTCTCGAAACCGCCGGCTATTTTCTGTGTGGTATTCAGCAGACGCATGGTTGATGAGACAGAAAATCTGCGATAGGGTCAGACTGGACGCAATGGAGGTCCTGAATTGAAGTTGTTGGTTTTCAGCCTCGCGTCAAGTAAGACGCGGCGTCTATTCTGTCTGCCTTGCCTGTGATTAGAACTGGTTTCTATTGGTCATTTGCAGACCCCTGGTACGCAATACGAGACACCTATGCGATGCTAATACGCGTGCTCACTAATAATGCTGGACACCTTCGACTGACGAATCGATATCTCCGGTCCGCAGTCACACAGGGGTTTTTCAGGTCCTACGTCCGCTCCAGGCGTGTCAAGCTCACAGGGACTGACCTTCAAAAGCTAGTCGTCTTGACACAACGTGGCTGGCTAGGCTGCGAAATCCGCGATCTGACGCTCTTTGGGGTGGTGAATAATACCAAGGCTCTTGAGGCAGCTCTCAAAGCAAATGCAGATGATCCCAGGAAACGAGACCTGGAGATTCTCCAGGAGCGGCGACAAGCTTATCAACAACTACTGGAATCGGGCCAGATTGTGCAGCTTCTCAGTCAGATCTTTAGGAACCTAGCGGCGAACAGCGCAACTGGGAAGCGTCCATCCCTCTCTCTCGCCGTCACGGTTTACCGACAGGACACGCAATTGGAGTCAACTCCCCTAGCCGGCGGTAGTTGGAGGCTCATATGGCAGACCGCAGCGGAGACTTTCCGCGTTGTATTAGCGGCTCTAAAGGAGAGCAAACTGGAGGTTGACTGCTTGAATGTCTTTAGCGGCGCCCTGCTGCAGAAGTGTAGCCTGGAATCTCTTGAGCTCACCCAGATCGACTACAACAGCGAGGGACTCATCAAGGCCCTTGGGGCTCTCAAGGCTTTGTCTGTCAGCATCTCAGAACGGATTATCGACCTCAACCCCCTATCCGCACAGCTGTCTGACGAACCAGCTGATGAGGTTGACTGGTCAGACGATGAGCCTGATAAAGACATCAACGAAGTCATCGCGGAGGCACAAGACGACAACAATTTCGTTGGCCTGGCGAGTCTGTTACGTGTCTGCCACGCGCTGAAGAGCCTACATATACACCAGTATCTGATTGACTTTCATAACCTCTCCTCCAACACTCGCAGCCCAAATGAGAGGCTCTTCCAGCGTATAGCGGAATTAGACAGACTGCCAGAGCTAGAAGTGTGCTCTCTGCGGGGAGTGTTTGTCCGCGAGATAGACCTACTTGCATTCCTGAAGCGAGTACATCTCCGTCGGCTCTCCATGGAGAATGTCGTGATGGTCTCTGGTACATACAGGTCAATCTTCGATTTTTGCACCGATGAAGC
Source organism: Aspergillus terreus NIH2624 (assembly GCF_000149615.1). NCBI lineage: Eukaryota > Fungi > Ascomycota > Eurotiomycetes > Eurotiales > Aspergillaceae > Aspergillus > Aspergillus terreus. The sequence continues at coordinate 2,327,590 of NT_165926.1, forward strand.
CTCGGTGCTATCATTTCTGTATCTTGACGAGCTGATGATCCAAAACGACCTGATATACTTTACAGGGGCCGGGGAACCCAGGTTTCAAACTTGGGTCGGTGCGCACGGCAGCAATACACTGAAGAGAGAAGGCGAGGAGCTAAGACAGCCCATCTTATATCACCTACCGGATGAGCCTGCAATACCTATGGCATCTCCTGCGAGGCAGGAATGGCTACTTCAACAACGACGAGAATACGGGCCTCCGAAGAAGTTATAAGGCATCACACCGTCTTTCACCCTATTCTACAAGAGCACTTCCTCCATACCAGCAGCAGAAGCAAAGGCTTCAAGTCATTCTTTCTATATCTAGACTGAATTCCGATGGACCTACTTCATTCGAGGCTCCGGGCGACAGGTGCCGATCATGTCTCCTTAACTGTCCCCGCCCTGACCATATTCAGACAATGCAACCATTAATAATACTGTCAGCATGGCAGGACCTATTAGTAGTTGTGATTATTGATGCTGACAGATGAGAAATGTCACCTGACAGGCGTTTCGTGACTCATCTCGGGATGTTACAAATCCAGGGGATTCATGATCTCATTAATTCTGGTGATATCCAAGCCAGCTCATCTGTCTACTAGTGCTATTGATTTCGCAATGTGTCCACCACTGCATACTGAAGATAGTGCCAACACCGCCTCAACAGGGCCAAAGGATATCCCCGAGAGCATCCCCGCCGACAGACTCGCCCAAGGTGCATACAAACTGGCACAATCCGTCCTACCAGAGACCATATTAAACCACAGCACTCGGGTATTCCTCTTCGCGCAATGGCTCGCCCAGCGCGAGAATTCCGAATGGGCATCGTCTGAGAGACTCAGTCTCCTCGCCGTCGCCTGTCTCCTGCACGACGTCGGATGCGCGAGCCAATTCGACGGCCCTCAACGCTTCGAGGTGGAAGGCGCTGACGCGGCGGCGGATTATCTCCGCCAGCACGGCGTTCCCGACTCCGATGTGCATGAGGTCTGGCAGGCGATTGCCCTGCATACCAGCCCGGGCATTGCGCAGCGCATCAGTGTTTGTGCGCGTTTCGTGCACCAAGCTGTCCTACTTGACTTTGGATCGTCGCTGGATCAGGAAAGCTGGGAGTTTCGCCATCGTCTTGAGGAGGTGTTTCCGCGGAATGGGATTGAAAAGGTCCTCGGCGATACTGTCGTGGACCAAGCGCTGCGGCAGCCTCAGAAGGCGCCGCCGCCGTCGTGGCCGGGGATTTTGCTACGTGCCAAAAAGGAGAATCCTGAGTGGACGGGGGTTAACAAAGCGTTTGGACCGTCGCCTGTGATTACAGATAACAGTGGCCGTTCTTCATCTGACTGATGGTACGGGCTATGGGATGAGGGAAGAAAAGCCGAGGGGCCAAGTCCAATTTATTTTAAAGCAAAGTGTCTGTAATTTGTTCCAATAGCAGAATGTACACGGACCTCTACTGTTAGTTCCTACCATCAGCATAGCCTCTTCAAGCTACTAGAACGGACCAACAGAACCCTATGGTTCGAGACTAGTCCCGGCGACTAGAGACGAGAGTAGACAAGAATAAATCTGTTTCATTAATCTGTAAGCAGCAGGATGGACACTACCATCCGTCGTTTCTAGCATAAGATGCGCTTAATGCCAGCCTGCATACTATCATAAATAAGAATCATTATGATGTCCTTCTAACCCCAGTGTTCTTACATCGTCTGCTTTTCCACCATAATGCGGCGCAAACCGGTCCTAAAGGTAGCAACATGGATCCATATCGCCTTGCGCATCCTACTCCTGCTGTCGGGCGTCACTCTTCTCGTCTTCGCTGTGTACATGGCCGTGCGATGGGGACCCATCAGATCCCAAAAGATCTACCCGGCTGTGTTAGCTGCGGTGCGTAGCCATCAATCATGGGAGTATACTAAGAAACTTCGACTCTGACAGCGAGATAGGCGAGTCTTTCGATTATAACCGACATCATCGCCTTGATCCTCTTAATCTCCAAACTGGACTATATCCCCACAGTCAGCTTCTTCGAGGCTGTTACGTTGGGCGTTGGCATCTGGGGGGTGTGCTCCATGGTGTTCAGCGATTACCACTATAGCAATGGTCCGGAAGACCGCCCAACCGGATGGCAGCATATGGATGGCATTACGTTTGGCTTTTCGATTTGTCTCGTGTGCGTTCACCAGACCTGTTGATGCTGTGTTGTATGTTGCTAACAGATGGACAGTTGCGAGAGAGCGATCTCGCTTACCGCTGTATGTATATCATGTTGTCGCCAGGGAAAGAAGCGAAAGCGAGAACGCAGCAGCGAGGTGATGCCGCGAGCAAATGGACATGTAAAAGGCGCAAGTTAGCTGGTGCACTGGAGTGATGGCTTGTGAGCAGATGTGTCTATTCTAGCGTGTGCCACTCATTTAGGTCGAGATGCACATGCAATGGAAAGAAAGGCATAGGGTATTTCATATAATAACGTTCCATCGCGATGTCCACAGACCCTAGTTTGTGATCGATGTCTTTGGACAGAATGGCGATAACGGAATTTTATCGATGCATCTCGGGTCATAAGAGGGCCTGGGGCTGTCTATTGTACAGAGACTAGACAGCTTCAATATACCCACCCGAATCAGACCACAAGCGCTGGCAGTCTCTCCGCAGGTCTTGGCCAGCATCAGATCCCTGTAGATAAAGCACCGTCGGATAAATACATCGCATCTCTGCCTAAAGTCGGCGATATCCCCGCACCATGCATCAAATCTATCGCACCACGACCTGACTGTGGAGAATGCTATGGGACGTTTATATTTCGATGGAGGCCGTGAAAGCATCCAACACGTATGTAGAGATCCATGTCTTAGAAGTTCCTAAATAGAAGCATACGAAGCATTCATCATGACCCATCTCGCAGAGTATACTTTCCACGACGCGATTGCCGCCGTCAAATCCGGCGAGCCTCTTGCGCAAGTCACTCAGAAACTCCTTTCCCAGCTCACCACAGACGAACGCCTCGCTCTGCTTGATGGAGACGTCGAGTTCTGGCCCGGGCTCGGCTCCATCCTCCGTGATCGCTACAATCGAACTCCATACGTGCATGGCGCCGTCCCCCGGTTGCGCATCCCAGGGATAAAATTCACGGATGGCCCTCGTGGGGTAGTTATGGGGAATTCCACCGCATTCCCTGTGTCGATGGCTCGTGGCGCAACGTGGGACCTGGAGCTTGAGCGTCGCATTGGAGACGCCATCGGACTCGAGGCCAAAGCGCAGGGCGCCAACTACTTCGCCGGCGTGTGCGTGAATCTCCCGCGCCACCCTGCTTGGGGTCGCATCCAGGAGACTTACAGCGAGGATCCCCTCCTCCTGGGTGAATTTGGACTGGCTCTGACGCAGAGTGTGCAAAACCATGTGATGGCATGTGTCAAGCACTACGCCCTGAACTCGATGGAGAATGCCCGTTTTCGGGTGGATGTGAGCATCGATGAGTCGGTCCTGCACGAAGTGTATCTGGCACACTTCCGACGGATCGTCGAGGGTGGTGCGGCGGCAGTAATGTCGGCCTACAACTCGGTCAATGGCGAGTGGGCTGGGCAGAACAAGCACCTTCTCACTGAGATACTGCGTGAGCAGTGGGGGTTTGATGGCCTCGTCATGTCGGACTTTATCTTTGGGCTTCGCGATGCTGCGAAGTCGGTAAGGAATGGTCTGGACATTGAAGCGCCGTTTAGACAGCAGCGAGCCATGCATTTGGGGACATCGCTTGAGCGTGGAGATTTATCATGGGATGATATCGATCGGTCGTGCGAAAGGATCTTGCGGAAAGAGCTCGAGTTTGCCGTCAAGACTGAGAATAGCCAGCCTGGTGCTGATGTTATCTTCTGCGACAAGCATAGAGCTCTCGCACGCGAAGCAGCCGCACGGTCTATGGTGCTTCTGAAGAACGATGCCGTGGATGGAAGCCCCATTCTACCTCTCAATGCGGCCTCCCTTTCGCGGGTCGCTGTTGTTGGACGGCTTGCTAACATCGCCAACACTGGTGACAAGGGCTCATCGCAAGTGTTTCCACCGAACGTCGTGACGCCACTTGATGGCATCCGAGCTTCTTTGCCTGGTGTTGAGGTTTTGTTTGCCGACTCTCAAAAAGAGGCAGAGACTTTAGCTACCCAGGTAGATGCTGTGATCTGCATCGTTGGCTATACCCATGAAGATGAAGGGGAATACGTTATCCCAGCCCTGCTGGAGAATCCTGATCTTCAAAAGGTCCTTCCACCTCCTCGAAATGATGAAGAGCGTAAGACTCTGGCTATATTACAGGGAAAACTGAACCCCGGGAGCGAGGGTGGTGTCGAAGCAGGGGCAGGTGGTGATCGTGTCTCGCTACGGCTTCGTGAAGAGGACGAAAATCTCATCGCCGCCGTGGCGGCACGCAACCCCCGTACCGTGGTGTCAATCATCACTGCAGGCGCTGTCATTGTCGAGTCATGGAAGAACAAGGTTCCGGCGATCATGATGAGCTGGTACAGTGGTTCTGAAGGAGGGCATGCCCTAGCGGACGTTCTTCTTGGGAAGACCGATGCAAGCGGACGACTGCCATTTTCCATCCCAACGGAAGAGGCACACCTGCCTTTCTTTGACCGGGATGCTTCAGAGATCTCTTACGACCGATGGTTTGGACAGCATCTACTGGACAAGCTGGGGGTGAGAGCGGCGTTTCCCTTTGGTTGTGGACTTTCGTACACCACTTTCATTGTGAGTGAAGTGACTGTCCGCAAAGAGGATTCTGAACATATCGATGTTCAGTTTGTCGTTAGGAATACTGGAGAGAGAGATGGACGGTTCATCGCACAAGTGTATGGCCTGCCTGGGTGCGAGGACTTTCCCACTCGTTTGCTACTAGGGTTCACCCCGGTTGATTTGGAGGCGGGTCAAACGCTGAAGTGCCAGGTATCCGCTTCCCTTCGGCCTTTGCAACAATGGAAAGATGGGAAATGGAGTCTCCGGACTCATGAGCTCGATGTTGAAGTGGCGAGATTTGCTGGAGATGAAGATGCTGCAACAGCACGCGCGGTGCTGTGTTGATTTGGATCGGTCAAGTAGAAGAGTACACTCTGGAGCGTTATAACATACGAAGGCTTCAGGAAATTGAACTTCCCGATGGCTATGTGTACAAGGTCCATTATACATTGAATGAAACTATGCCACTGGTAGGCGCTACGAAATATATAGTGAGGGTCTCAAGGGTAGCATCTATAGTTGCTGCTTAGCATAGTTTTATGTATCGTTGAAGCAACGCACCCATCTTCTAGTCCAGATAAACATACATACATGTTATAGACCTGCACAGTTTCCAGTATGGTTGAGTATACAACTTGTATACTTGAAGCCGCTTGCGGATGCACCGCCGCACCGCATCAACATTATCCCGCTATCGCCGGCGGATCGGCGACGGCGGTGGCTCAACCCCGGCTGGCAGTCCCCTAAACCACCTGCAACACTCGAAGCTCCTGTTTCTATTCAGCTCTCCTGGCCAGCTACCGGGGATTTCGAATTATACCGACCTACACCACTTCTGGAGAATTACCTTCCTACGAACAAGACCGACCCCGTCGCGTTCTCGACATCCCTCGCCCTCGGACCGCCCCTGGAATTTCGCCATGTTCCATGCGCCATAACACCGCTCCTGAATGACCGAACTGCACAAGACACAGACGACGCAACTTGAGGACATGCTTATATGAGATCAGTCTCTCCGATTGATTCCGTCGCGTGGTGTTTACGCGATCGTCCGACTGCCGACTGAGCGAAGAGAACGGCCTCCGTCCTGCGAATACACCCATTGCTACCCCTCCGGTGATTCGGTGACGTTGCGAGTCTGCCCACCATGTCGTCCATGCGAGGATTAGTCCAATTCATCGCCGACCTGCGGAATGCTCGAGCGCGCGAACTGGAAGAGAAACGGGTGAACAAGGAATTGGCCAACATCCGACAGAAATTCAAGGGCGGCAGCTTGAACGGCTACCAGAAGAAGAAATACGTGTGCAAGCTGCTCTACGTTTACATTCAGGGGTACGATGTCGATTTCGGCCACCTGGAGGCGGTGAACCTCATCTCGTCGACCAAATACTCCGAAAAACAAATCGGTTATCTGGCCGTTACTCTGTTCTTGCATGAGGAACACGAACTGCTGCATTTGGTGGTGAATAGTATCCGGAAGGATTTGCTGGATCATAATGAGTTGAATAATTGTCTGGCCCTGCATGCGGTGGCCAATGTGGGGAGCAGGGAGATGGGCGAGGCGTTGTCGACCGATGTTCATCGCCTGCTGATTTCTCCGTGAGTTTACTGTCTTTGCGACGGTGGACAAAGCTAATCCAGTGCAGTACTTCCAAGGCATTTGTGAAGAAGAAGGCAGCCTTGACGCTCCTCCGATTGTACCGCAAGTATCCCAGCATTGTCCAGAATGAATGGGCCGAGCGGATCATCTCGATCATGGATGATCCTGACATGGGTGTGACTTTGTCGGTCACATCGCTTGTCATGGCCCTGGCGCAGGATAAACCGGAGGAATATCGGGGTAGCTACGTCAAGGCGGCTCAGCGGTTGAAGCGCATCGTGGTTGACAATGACATCCAGCCGGACTACCTCTACTATCGGGTGCCATGCCCGTGGATTCAGGTCAAGTTCCTGCGCCTGCTGCAGTATTACCCTCCGTCAGGTACCTCCCCTGCTCTACGGTGCGCAATGGCCCCGCTAACAATCCCCAGAGGATAGCCATGTCCGTGAGATCATCCGAGAGTCCCTGCAACAAATCATGAACGCGGCCATGGATACACCTAAAAACGTGCAGCAGAACAACGCCCAGAATGCCGTACTCTTCGAAGCCATCAACCTACTCATCCATCTCGATACTGAACACTCCCTCATGATGCAGATCTCAGCTCGTCTTGGGAAGTACATCCAATCGCGTGAGACGAACGTCCGGTACCTGGGTCTGGAAGCCATGACGCATTTTGCGGCCCGGGCGGAGACCTTGGACCCTATCAAAAAGCACCAGAACATCATCCTGGGCTCCCTACGAGATCGCGATATTAGCGTCCGGCGGAAGGGTTTGGACCTGATTTACAGCATGTGCGACACGACGAATGCCGGCCCCATCGTGAACGAACTGCTGCGGTACCTGCAGACCGCCGACTATGCCATCCGAGAGGAGATGGTCCTGAAAGTTGCTATTCTTACAGAAAAGTACGCCACTGACGCGCAGTGGTATATTGACATGACCCTGAAGCTGTTGTCGTTGGCGGGCGACCACGTCAATGACGAAGTGTGGCAGCGTGTGATCCAAATCGTGACCAACAACGAGGAGCTGCAGGCGTATGCCGCTCATACCCTCCTCGGCTATATGAAGACGGACTGCCACGAGAGCTTGGTGAAGATCGGATGCTACGTCCTGGGCGAGTTTGGCCATCTGATCGCAGAAAACCAAGGCTCCAGCCCGATTGAACAGTTCCTGGCATTGCAAGCCAAGATGATCACCAGCACTGACAACACGCGGGCGATGATCTTGTCATCGTTCATCAAATTCGTCAACCTCTTCCCTGAAATCAAACCCCAGCTCTTGCACATATTCCGCTTGTACAGTCACTCTCCTGACTCCGAACTGCAACAGCGCGCGTTCGAGTACCTGTCGCTGGCGACGCTTCCCTCGGATGATCTCCTCCGCACGGTGTGCGATGAAATGCCGCCGTTCTCGGAGCGGGCGTCCATCCTTCTGTCCCGACTGCACCAGAAGACTGCCGGCACCTCCGACAAGAAGACATGGGTGGTGGGCGGCAAGGCAGCCAACGCCGACAAGCAAGAGGTCCTCATGGCGCAGAACACCGGACTTAAGCGTACCTTTACAACGATCGTCAACGGCACGAGGACCGGGGCCAACGGAAAGGCAGCGGGAAGTGCTTCTGGCGATCTGGCCGGACTGGATCTCAGCGCTTCGTCGGCGCCGCCACCCAACATGGCCAGTGCGGCGCATCTCACGCCGGAGTGGGACATTGGATACAACCGGCTGTACTTCGCCCACGAAGGCGTGCTGTTCGAGGATGCGCAGATCCAAGTTGGTCTGCGGTCCGAGTACCGCGCGCACATGGGTGTCGTGAAGGTGTACATCAGCAACAAGTCCTCGTTTGCGATCGGCTCCGTCACCACGACCGTCGACAACCCCGCAGCCCCCAACCTCAAAATCGACACCAAGAGCCTGCCGGACGCGTCCGTGCCACCCGCTGGCCAGACGCAACAGACGCTCTTCTTCGAGTCAAAGGGGCCGTTCACAGATGCGCCCACCATCCGCATTTCGTATCTTGCTGGCGCTTTGCAAGCGTACACCCTGCAGCTCCCGGTTCTGATGCACCGCTACATGGAGCCGTCGACACTGTCGGCGGAGGAGTTCTTCAAGCGCTGGCGCCAGATCGGCGGCGGCCCGCTGGAGGCACAGCACACGTTCGGCGCGCAGCCCAAGGCCAAGGACATTGGCGAAGCGTTCACTCGTCGCGTGGTGCAGGGATTCGGGTGGAAGATCCTGGACGGGGTGGACCCCAACCCGAAGAACATTGTCGGGTGCGCGGTGTACCAATTCGCGACGGGGAAGACGGGATGTCTGCTGCGGCTGGAACCGAACTACGACGGAAAGGTATGTCCCTACGCAGTATTGTTATGGCGTGACAAGCTAACTAGATAGATGTACCGGATCACGATCCGGGCCACACAGGAATCGGTGCCGCAGGCGCTGGCCAAGCAGATGGAGCAACGGCTGTCGCAGGGCAACCTGGAGGAAATGTACAGTGGACGGTAGGGCCTGGGGTGTTCGATTCTTCCGTTTGCGAGCGGTGTATTTTAGTACATACGTTTTGTGAGAGCGTTAATAGCACTTGCACTGTTGATATTAGACATACATAGTAATGACGTTGTCTATCTCCATTGGACGCATCAGTCTGACACCAATGAGGACATGATGAGATTAGATTAGCTCAGGGAATCTCCTGCATCAAATCAGATCAGACATACATCATCACCTTGACATATGTGGCGCGCAGCGCATTCTATATAACAACCCTCATACCTCACAACACAAACACATCCTCATCCTCCCAAGCTCACACCCATCGCTACGAAACACAGCAAACCATCCCAATGTCCACCGAAGAAACAATGTCCGCCGAGGAAAGAGTCAACGCCATGCGTGGCTACAAGTCGTACGCTCTCTTCCTCTACACCCTCTCAACCCAGACTGACATCATTCCGTACAGCACGCTGAGCAACCCGCGCACCTCCAACGAAGCCAAAAAGCACGCCCAGGAAATGCTCAACGAACTGGGCGGCGACCAGCCGCGCGAGGAGCTCCACGCCCACGCGGAGCATGGCAAGGATCCGACCCGTGTGGTCAGCGGGCTCAAGGCGTGAGTATTAGCCTGTCGAGTAGAGGGGCTGGGCTGACGGCGACTGGGTAGGGCGATGCATAATCCCAATGTGACGGAGAGTGGACGGCAGCATGCGGAGGAGAGGTTGAGTGAGATGGGGGAGAGGCCGGAGGAGTAGGCAGTGCAGTATCTGATGAGGTAGTATGTATGTTGTACTCCGTATGTTGATTGTAGGATAGGAATATGATGTGCTTGATGGTCATATGGATTGAATCTGAACCGCACTGCAGCTCTAGCCAAGCTAGACCTAGACAAAGTAACTTAGGTATATCACCATTTGATCTTGATATTTCATAAACAGTATAGTAGTATGCACCATCAAACAATCACCCAGAACAATGCACCAACCAACCCAACCCAAACACCAAAACACAATACATAACAATCAAATCAAAGCTCAAGCTACTTAGCAGTAAAATCCGTCTCCAACCCCTCCACAGCAGCATCCACCTTCTCCGCCTTCTCACACGTACACGAGGTCTCCGGCCGCGCGCCACACGGACACGCCGCGCCAGTCACAGGGTGGTTCTCGCTGGCGGCACGCTCGCACGTACACTGGCCGGCGGGGCGGGCGCCTACATACTGTTAGCCATTATCATTCTATGAAAGCATTGTAAGGAAAGTCTGGACAGGGACATACGGCACGAGCACCGCGGCCCGGAAACACTGTTCTCGGTCGACGCCTTGTTGCAGGTACAGTGCAGGGCGGACTCCTTGCCGCAGGAGCATTTGGCCTGGGCAGCGCAGGCGCAGGAGCCGTCGCTGGAGGTTTTGCAGCAGGTTGAGGGGGTCATTTTGCAATGAGAGATGGTGTAGATGTATGTAGTGGTGGTGGTATGACGTCAGAGGAGGTCTTGTCCGTGCCAGCAATGCAACCACAAGAAGACTTGGGATGAGGGATATAGCTGGGAGGAATGAATTGAACGGTTAATTGTCAATATTGAGATATGACTGAATGAATATAAATGACTGTCAGGACAGATGGAAGAGGATGTTTTATAGTCTCTGTGGTACAACACTGCTGACCAATATCTGTCCTTTGATTGGCTGCCATATTGTATGACTCTTTCGGACCTTTTGCTGTGTCCTGATTCGATAGACATCATCCCATACTTTACCAGTGCCTGTTATTCCAGGCACTACAGGTAGAAGACAATGTACACTCAAACAATAATATTATCACTAAGCTAAGTATCACCATGTAGCACTCGCAAACAAACGCCGTATATGTCCCTCCTCCAAGTCGAACAATGCAGTTTTCCCTCAATCCAATATGAACAAACATTAAGATAAGGTACGATACAATACGCACTCCTTCCAGTGCAGAGCAGATCCAATATGACAACCAAGATTAGAGATAATTGGCGTATTCAAACTGCGGCCCGTACTTCGCCCGCAGCGCGTCGCCCATCACCGCAGGCGGATTGTTCATCCGCTCGTCGGCCGCGCTCGTCGTGCCGTGCGTCACGTTGCTCGTGTCGGAGGGAAACGACGCTGGGAGACTCATGCTCGACGCGTTGGCCTGCGTGTACGGCAGTGCCGTGTTCATGCTGTACGGGTGGTGTTCGTACGAGTACGGCCGGTACTCCGCGGCCTCGGAGACCGGCAGCGACTGTAGCGCCGGGATATGGCGACCCGGCTGCATGTGCGAGCTCATCTCCAGTCCGTAGCCTTTCGGCGCGGGCATCGTCAGCGGCGACTGGTAGCTATGGACTGGTTGGTCTGGACAACTACCCGTTAGCATGCGGTACTCAATGGATGGAGAATATCAACGTACTATGACCGTCCATGTATGACATGGCCTGCTCCGGCGCCCCCGTCGGCGACACCGACCCCTCCATCTGGCGTGGCTGCTCATACCCGACCACCATCCCCGGCCGGCTCATATAATCCATCGGGCGTCGTCCGTACGGCAGCCCTGGGTGCGCCAGGGGCTCGCCAGGTCGCGAGAACCGCCCCGGGAAATGCAGTCCGGTGTTGTATGACGGCTCGGAGAAACTGCTCGAGCGCGGGAACGGGAACGCGTTGCGATTTCGTTGCAGCGTCGACATGGGCCCCGGCGGGCCCCGGCCAACCGTGCCGGCGGCGTAGCCCTCGAGATTCCGGTCGGCGCCCGCAGAGAAGCCGTTGCCTGTCGTTGACGCCGAGCTCAGTGGCGAAATTACATAGTCGTCGTCGTTCAGTCGGGGAAGCCCATCCGTCAACAGCATCTGCGAGGGTTAGCTGGTGTTTGTGTGGTTCGCTCGAAGAGACGCACCGGTGCTTCTGGCCCTTTGCCATCAAACGGAGTGCGTAGTACCTGGGTCGTGTCAAAGTCATCCGGCAACGCTCGAGACTTGAGCATGCGCTCGCGGTCGTTGCTGGTCAGCCGCTTGAGCTTCGCGCGTCTGTAGAATGTTAGCGGGTGACTGTATGCCCATCCATTCTGGGCATCACGTACCGGTTCTGGAACCAGACCTGCACTTGGCGAGGTGTTAATCCGGGGATCTCGCGCGACAGCCGCTCACGATGGGCCGCGTCAGGGTGCGCTTGACGGGTGAACTCGCTCATCAGAAATCGCGTTTGATTATGTGTAAGCCTAACAGGTCAGTCTTCGCCCACCAACGGTAGCCTGGAACTTCGTGGCACTCACCGAAACCGCTTCATCTTCTTCTTATCATTCTTCGAATCCAACGGTCTCTTTCCCGGCGACGCCGTGCCCTCATCCGACGAGGCAATCACCTCTCCCACATCTTTCTCGTTCTCGCGCGACTCCACCTCGCGCTTCGTGTTCTCCGGCTGCGGCGTTTGGGGCCTCGCCGCCGACAATACCGGCTCGCTGTGGTTGAGCTTATCCAACCTCATCCGCGACAGGGACGTGTCGTTCGACGCCTCCGCGGTCCTGTGCTCCGAGGGGTTCCCTCGCAGCTCGGCGCCCGCGTACGTCGCCGATGAACCAGAGGCCCCCGTGGGTGCCGGGGCGGCCGCTGGAAAGGCATTCTCAGCCTTCAGGCCGGCCGGTTGCATGTCGACCGGGAGTCGCTTTCCCGCGGGGTCTTCTTTCTCCCACGACCGGGGCGATCTCGACGGCAACACCCGGGCTTTGGGTGAGATCGGCTCCGCGTTCCAGGAGCCTGTCGTCTGCCAGTGATTCGTGATGGCCGATAAGTGGGAGGTTGACGGAGGTGGTAACGACGACAACCAGGCACACGGTCCACTGATTGACATGGTAGATGCGGCAGCCCTACTCCATGTAACTATGAGTAGGGGATCTCAAGTCGATGATGAGCTTGGCGGTTGGTCGAGATAGGGCTGGTTCAAATATGGCGAAAGACACGAAGTGAAGATGAAGTCCCGAGACTCCCTGTCCAGACCTTCGAATAATAACGAGCGAAAGACGAAGGATATGGACTAGAGACAGGAATATGGACTCTTCTGAGGGATGAATAGACTACCCGGATGACCACGATCGAACAGCACCAGCAAGGACTTGGAACTCGGGGACTCTTTTTAGTCGCCACCTCCCCTTACTCACCCTGCAGAAACCTCGGCGCAATCGGAGAAAAAGGAGAATATCAGAGTCAGCTAACACCAACGGTCAGGTATAAGGAGAGTCGATCCCTCTGGGTCCTGGGCACGATGGGGTCTGCCGCGACGGTGGGTAAGAGGTTATAGAGGATATTAAACCGTGCTTAGCCAAGCGGGTAAAGGGGAGAGAAAAGAAAATAAAGAAATAATAATCACGGCAGTGGAAATAACAGCAGGAGGACGGGGGTCGTTAGACGCAAACCAGTCCTGATGACGCCCGATAGTGGTCCACCGGCTCTTCCACGTTGGCCGCCTAGAGTTATGCTAAGGATGCAGAGGCACGGAAACGAAGGAACTCTCGGCCGTTGACGAGGGAGATGGTGCAGTGGCAGTGGCAGTGGCAATGAACGAGTGACTTGCTTGCTGCTTGCTTGCTTGTACAGGGAGCTAACCAACGATAGGCAGATACTAGATGCTAGGCCGGGCACTTGGACTGTGATATAAAGACAAGGTCAAAAGAACGAGGGAGTCGCGCACGCTCCCGGCTTGATGGTTTCGGTATCCAGTCTCCCCTGCGTGGGCTGTTTACGTTCTCCGTAGGACGACGAATAACGCCAATGACTCGAGAGGAAGAATGAAGAGGGGAAAGGAGGTTGGGTGGGATGAGCGACTTGGCCAGGATGGGATGGGATCCAGTCCTGTTGCGGTCGTTGGAGTGCTAGACGCCCACTGCAACAATGTGGATGTAGGTCACCGGCCGTTCTAAGATGACCACGGACACCAGGATGATCGTCTAACGTCGTGAAACCCACCAGAAATTGTGTTTTCGGGATTTTCAAGATCTCCTGGGTTCACGGCAGGGACACGGTGAATCGGGGAAAATCCTGTGAGAAAAAACGGCCCAAAAATGAAATAACAGGGGACAGCCACATCGAAGGATATAGAAGCAGGTATGTATGTAACAATACCTCGTCCACTTGTCCAAGCGAAGTGCAAGGTGGCAAAGTAAGACTTCAGTCTAACCCGTCGAGGACAGTAGTTCTGATAATTCCGGTCCAAAGATGGGGAAGTCAGAAAAATAGAGACCCGAAAAAAAAGAAAAAGAAAACAAAATCAACGGATCATTCTGTAACCATTACTTCCCCTGGAGTACCTGGTTCATGCCGACTCCAGAAAAGACCAGCTATCATTGCTCGTAAATTTTCCGACGTGGAACTAGGACCGAGTCGATCGTACGCATCGCACCGTGCGGGTCAGTCGAGTCTTGGATTCCGCTAGTCTGACATCGCGAGGATGCATGGATCGGGGCCAGCCAACCGTTGTTTGGAGGATAAATTCAGAGACCCTGTACTCCGTACGCTTGCTGCCGGCTGGGACTGTCCTGACTCATCTGCTACACCATGTGGAAGGCGTACCGACCACGCTAGTCGTGGTGGTGGCTCCATAACCCGCCGGAGACCGGACATCGATCAGGAGTCGTCTCGAGGCAGAAACGGTGCATCTCGGTCTCATTCCTCTGGGACTGATCACAACGAGGGAATGTACTCCGTAAACAATGACGATTCAGAGTGGAAAGCACCATCCTTCATTTCCGGCCTGATCGCACGATCGAATTGGTCGAATCGGGAGTCAACCAGGGTCAGGCCCTTCCCCGTGCCATGGTCGGTTCCAGCGCAAAGCATGATGACAGTGACACGCAGCCAGCAACGGAGATACGCATACGTACGTGATACGTAGGTCGAATGCAACCGGAGCAGATGTAAAACCCGCCATACCCATCACGGTATGGTCGACTCGATAGGCAGGGTTTGCGGAGTCAATCCCAGGGGAATCCGAGCTTCGAGTGTCTCGCGGCCGAAGGGTCAGGACCAAGGAGCGGACCATGCACTGGACGAGATTGAACGGACCTTGAACCGAGCGAGACGCTAAACTCGTGCGGTCAACGGTTTGCAGGCGGATTCAGGTGGCCTCCACCGGGGCGGTGGATAACGGGGAATGAGTGGATGACAGACGAGACATGTTTCCACCTGGATCTGTGTGAAACAATTCTCGCTGGTTTCCTCCTGATTTTTCTCCTGTTTCTCCGGGGCATGGCTGATTGCAGGAGGATCAGAAATTAATCGAGATCACAAGCGATAAATCCGAGGCTGCAGTGGGGTAGCCGAGCGTCATCCTCCATCACATATAGTAAATCCTAGAATATGGCTGCATACGGAGTACTGCAGACTCGGGATTTACTATAAAGGACATCCCACTGTGTCTCCTGTAAGGAGAACCTCTCAATCTAGTTAATCAGGACCACCTCCTGTGTGGGCAGGGCTGGACGCCGATGGCAGGTATCGACATCGGAAATTATTTACCACCCGAAGCCCTCACGATGAGCTCCTCTACAGAACCCCATGGAAGTACTTCCAACCGTCTTGGCTTTGGAAGACCCCCACGACAAATTCTGAATCCGGCTCCCAGCTATCGACTAGTGCCTCGTAGTGAGAAAATTGTTGGGGGCCGATGCCTTCCGTCCATGACTAGTTCGGGGGCTTAGCTGAAGTTAGGAAACACCATCTCGGCGAACAACGAGCTCCCGTCCAGATGCCTCACTGCCTCACTGCGTTCGGTTGCGATTCAAGAGGCAACTCGGAGAACGGGATTGTAGAGATCCCGATACCCATGTCTTCCTGGTCGGTCTGTTGATCTCGTTTCATAGTCCTTTCTCCTTGTGGGGTGGGTAGAATGAATGCCATGCCCGGCATTTATCGCCTGCAGTGTTAAGAAGCTTCAGCTGAGATGCTCAACTCCATACTAGTCAGCTCGCGGCAGCCGATCACTCAAGTGGAGGAAAACGAGGAGCCCCTGGTGGATGCTGGACTAGAGACGATGGCATGATGCTCAGCTCAATTCCGACGGAATTGTCATAGACAGCGAAGGAAAGAGACACGAAGAAATCAATCGGGTGGATCACCAATCCCTTCAGACGATCATCGCAGGACCATCTCATCGGACGGAGTAGGAGACGGTTCGCGAAACCGGTAAAGGGGACAGGCACGGCGTCCGAGCCGGCCTGTCCCATCGTATTGAATTCCATCCCATCATCTCATCTCAAGACGATTCCCATCCCAGCAACGGTGCGGGGAAGACGATCTCAGGCACATCGCCGACGATCGAGCCGGTGGGCTCCTGGATGGTAGCGAGCGATGAGCAACTTTAATCCGTCCCAAGGCTTCGCGTAGTCGCCAAGACAGATCGCGGCCCCTCCAATTTCTCACGATGATGGATCAGATCGGACGGTGGATAAGGCCATTACGCAAGCTGGGGAGGATTTCGGCAAGTAGCGTCGGGTGGTGTTGTGTTGTCATTCTTTTCAATCTTTCAAAATTCCCATGATAGACGCCGAACGTGCGTTCACAACCAACCCAGATAAATTTCCCGATCCGGCGTATAACTACTCCGTGCTCTGGAGTAGACTAGACTCGTACTGAGGGATCCTTCAACGATGAGGATTGTTGTCGACCGTGGCTGGTCTGTGCGTGGGGCAGTGGTCCACCATGAAACGTCGTCTAACGATGCCATCCATGGGCCTTGCATTACGGGCCAGATACCGAGGCATATATGTCTTGATGCCACCATCATTGTTTTCCGATTGGCCTATCGGGCAATGGATGCGAATACGGTGGGCATCTAGCCCTAAAGGACTGCAGAGTAGAGGAATGAAGCAAAAAGAACCGAGAGAATCCAGCCATGAGAACTGGAGCTCATCAACAAGACAATCGCATTGTCTGCTTACAATCATCTGTGGATAGTATACGTCGAATGTGGTACTCATGTCCTTAGGGCTGCATCCAAGAACATTGGAAGTCCATGGATTTTCCCCAATCGAGAAGAAATTCGCCGTCCCAATGGTGGATATACCGGAAACACGGCCGCGCACGGCTGCAATCGAAATGAAGCCCCCTACTATCCCAGATCCCTGACGAGGCAACGACAGGAAAAATTCATCTGACGGGTCGTCGCTTGCATGCGAACGGAATCCCATCGCGCTGGGGCGCTGAAACATGGCGTATCAGAGCATCTAGACTCCATCCGCCCCAGACATGGCACTGCAATTTCGCATGACAGCTCTGGAAGATTAAAGGAATGAAATGCAATCAATTCTTTTCATCCAGTCTTACCCACTGCGGAGGAGAAAAAGAAATTCGACCTTTCAATTATATGCAGGAACACTCCCAGGTAATTAAAGTTGTTGATCATCGAACATTTTGGTCCTTCTGTAGCTTATCCAGATCTCTGGTCGCAGAGGCGGTTGTCTCGACTCAGTCCTAGGTCTTCTGCGCTGCGCTACATCGTACCGAGGACATCCGAGTCGCGTTGTCAGGCCCTCGCCACTTGAGTCTCTGCAGTCGACGGAGCCAGATGCGGGATATGCTCAACATCGTCCCGTTCCCAGCAGCCGTCCTCCGTCTCCCGTCTTTCGGATTCTAGCCCTTCCCTCGCACCAGCCGCTTGCGGCCTCGCATCCGCTAGCCGCCCGGAGGCTTCTGATCTGGTCGAGCGACAGGGTGGGGGATATCCAAGTGCCGGTCAGGCCCTAGAAGAGACCAATGAAGTGGTGGGAGCCCCCACCATAATCTCACAGCTGCCTCGTGATAACGGGCGTCACGGCCCTCCCGTAAAGCCGACGCACTGTTCTAAGAGGCCGCCGCCACGGCCATCCCACTTCGTCACTGTCCTGCAGGACACCATCCCTAGTGCGGTGACAATTGATGCAGACAACCAGATTCACCACGGACGATACATCACATCCAGCATGGTTTCGTCCGGAGTGTAGACTCCAATTCCCTCGCATCTACCTAGGTCTGCCCAACCACCATTCTCACGAGGCTCGCCTTCACGTTGTCTGGTGGTCCACATCAGTCGCACCGTTGGAGTCGGCTGAGTCGGCTGGCTTCTCTTCAGAGGGGTCTTCCTTAGACTCGCCATTTCCGACGTTTCCGTTCTCTTGGCTCTCCTCTTGGGCGGTAGTCTCCTCTGTCGAGGCTTTTGCTGGCTCGGCGGCTTGCGGAGTCCCTTCAAGCGCCTGTGGAGTGCCTTCGGTCGGCTGGGGGGCCTCAAACAGGATTTTCAGGTTTTTCCCATCTTCAATCTTGTCGAACGCCGCAAGCTTGCTCTTAGCAGACAGCCGTAAAATACGCCATATCTTACTGTCCTTCGACCGGACCGCGGCATCCTTGTCCTCTTCCGTCTGAGCCATGTCCAGATCTAAGTCATCATCCATGATCCCCATCATGAAGGAATCCGAGCTTGGGACAGTAAATCTGCGTCATGTCAGCCAATGAACAACCGGGCTTCGAATAACCTTAGCCTTGTTTACCTTTCCGCCTCCTTCAACCGCTCCATGCCCGAAAGGGACTCGCCGTCCGAGAGAAACTTCAGATCAAGTGACCCCATGGGCGATGCCCGAAGACGCTTGTTGGCATAGACCTTGGTTGCAACATCACGAGCACCGAGGTATTCCGTCACGGAGACCGGTGGACGTTCAATCAACGGACACCCTTCGGCCTTCCAGCGTACCCAGTTCTTGTCTCGCGACAGCACCGTGTCCACCATCCGGTAGTAGAATTTCCCACCAATGCCTTGCTGAAGATACTCTTCGATGGCTTTTCGGACCTTGATCGCCCACTTGGCCTGGGGTTGTTAGCGTATGCTTCTTATTGGTTGAGGGCGTTCTTACATCCTCGTCATTCAAGACGAATCCATATAACACGGATTTGTTGGTCAGATCAGTCAGCTTCGCTTTCGCTTTCGGTGTAAGTGAAAGCATGAAATCCAGAAGAATCAAGGCTTGCACGAGAACGTGTCTTCTGAAAGCCGTGTCATTGATCTAGAGCTGTCAGCGTGGGGAGCGAAAATTCGTGGTGGAGACTCACTTCCAGGTCGAATAAGTCTCTGCTTGTAAGATACTTCGGGTTGAAGCTGCCTCCGATCTCCTGGCCGTCGGCCCCTCGCTTGCGCTTGTTGGCTTTTCGCAGTTCCTCTGACGCTCGGTTGGAATTCGAATTCTCAAGGTCTGTATTGACCTTCTTGAACGCATCCAGAGTGGCCTCTAGCCCAGACTTGAAAGTTGCAAAATGCTGAGGGTCGAAGACCTTGGTCGGGGCAGAAAAGTACGCCTGTAGACCCCAAAACATCGGGTAGAGAGTATCGAAGTCAACCTTCTTATCTTCCTCCCGATCTTCGCTTGTAGAAATAACGACTTTGGGCGGTTTGGACGAGTCGGGAGTCTGAGATGCGGTGGGAGCTGGCTGGGGTTCGCTTTCGTCCTTCTGACCTTCGGCCGCGGGTGGCGCGCTTTGTTCGTCCACCATTTCCACATCCGTATCGGCGCTCTCCTTTGTAGGTTCCTTTGTTATGTCGTCAAAGGTGGTAACATTTTCGGTGTGGTACTCGCCCCGGAGGTTGACGGCGCTCTTGTCGCCCAGGGGGAAGCTCTGAAAAAGGAAGATGAAGACCCGTCCGCAAAACACGGTATCTTCAGCTCTCGAGAGCCGTCGAAGTAACTCATTGCACGAACGGAGGATAATAAGGTTCTTCTGTTTGAAGTGTTTCTGCAGTCGCGTTAGTAGTCTAGATCGACCGAAAGCTAGGCAGACCATACTTTGGTATTGCGCTCTCGTCGGGACTCCAGATAATCAAAGACTTTACGACAGCCGTCTATCGTCTGACTGTCGAGAAGCTCCTCAATCAACCAGAATATCAACCCCGGTTCACACTGTTCTGTAGAAATGTCAGGCCGTGACCTGCGCAACGCCGGTAGCTTACTGACCGTTATCGGAGAAGATCGAGATGATGTCGAGGAGATTCCAAATATGAATGAATTCCGGCTCGTCTATAGAGGTCGTCGCCTATAGCAAAGATAGTTAGCCTTCTGAATGAGGTTCAACCGAAATGACCAGAAGGGATCGTACCAGGAGACTGTAGAACTTCTCTCGAAAAGCAATCTCGACCGCCGCAAACTGGGTCTGTTGACCTAAATGCGCCACCGCCTGCTCATTCTCTCCCTGGAGAGCCCATATTTTCTCCCCCAACTGTGTTTCTGTCAACGGGGGTTCGATTTGCTTGTCCGGTTTGGCTTGGTCTGCGCGCGCCAACAGATCGTCGATCAGCCGCCTGTAAATACAGATGGACTCAACATCCACGTCCGCCATGCTGACAGTCGATGGATCAGGAGAAAGAGAGGAATTGCGGAAGAAAGAGAGTGCTGTTGTGACGTTTGACAACAAAGGATGTCAATCACGGGATGTTGCGCTGCGGCTCTGCGGACTTTAGCCGCCGACAGCTCTTGTTAGCCGCGCGCCAGAAGCTTCCCAATTGGTAATTCCGCCGCAACGAACCACTTGCGCAGATAAACCCGATCCGCGCTCGGAGTTCTTTGACATCCCTCCCAACGTCAAGGAATGGGGCTACAATCTCGTCAGGCAATGGCGCACGGCCTGGACTCTCGGCCGACGGTGGAGGACTTTCGCGAAGACAGTGCTTGGGTGCAGCTGGCAAAAACCCACTGGCTGAAGACATCCAAGGTCCGAAAAGTCAAGCAGGATGTCATCAAGAAAGACCTATGGGACGCCCTGGAGGCCGAAAACTTCAGTTTTCGCTCACTCCTGACCTTGGAGAACCTGAATATCCTCGAGAAGTGCGCGCAATCGCCCGTTGAGCTTTCTGTTCCGTGTCAATGGACTAATTCGAAAAAATAGGTTCCTCTGGCCGACCTATACGGAAGATGCCTCCAACTACCATGTGTTGCTCATAGCCCTCGTTGTGAGCGTTAAACACCGTGAACATCTGCCGATATGGGGTATGTCGCTTTCCCGTTCTCTGGGCGCAGTTGCTAACGCGCTCAGATATCTTTTCCGACCGACCGGACGACTTCGCAAACCTCTTCCATCGAATCCTGTCCATGAGCATTGATCAGTCGCTTGCAACATCTACGCGCTTGTCGATAGTATCGTTTATAATTAGCGCGTTTCAGTCCCTCGAGAACGTCCTGATTAGAAAAGAATGCGCGCCCTTGGTTTCCATCTCGATCTGGCATAATCTTTCGACCGACGAGGCAAGAGAACGGGTGTTGGCAAAAGGAACAAACTTAAAAAAGGCATGGAGGGCCGCGGCGAAGCGATATGATGCGGGAGATGATGCTTCGAAGGCTAAGATGCGGTTCGAACGCTCATGGCTCTATACGATGCTTCTCGACTTCCTGCGGAGATTGCATGGTTCCGAGACCGACCAAGCAGAAAATCTCCGGTACTGCGAGCGCTTCTCAGAGTTTCTGGTTGATCTGCTAAGCCAGCTTCCGACGAGACGCTATGTCAATACGCTGTTGAAGGACTTGAACCTTCTATCCGTCATCCGCTTGTCCCAGCTGTATCGGACCGCCGAGAATGCGCTTTTCCGCGATTTCTACAACCTTCTGAACCATTTCATGAACTTTGCGATTGATGATTACACGGGAGAGGCTCTGTCGCCTCAGGCAATTTACGAATCACACTGCCAGGCTCTTGCGCATCTCCAGAGAACCGCCATGAAACATTTCAAGGACAAACTCATGATTCTTGCCTTGTCTAATTATGGCTCGATCGAACAGCGTTCGGAACTAGAGGGACAGTTGTCTTCGTTAGAAGAGCAAGAGCTCGAAGCCTTGTGCACTCACCTGGGATTCCGGACATCCTATCCGAAACAGTCGCAGGTCACTCCCACCCGGCACCTATTTCTGGAGATCCTCTTGTCCTTTTATGAAAAGAAGATTCCGTTCCAGGAAGCTGTCTCCCAAATCAGTATTGTTCCGACAGAAGAAAACCTCTATGATTCCTCGTTACTTCGGAACGAAACCTACGACGGATCTCGGCCGCTTGCGATCCCCAAGTTGAACCTCCAGTATCTCAGTCTCGGTGATTTCCTGTGGCGGTCCTTCCTTCTTTATCGCTCTGAGGCTTTCTTCCAGATTCGCAAGGACATGGAGTCGATCATCAAGCGCATGCAACCTCGAGCCAGCCGGGATGGTAAGAGCTTGACGTTCGACGGTTTTTCGCGCATGGCTATCCCCATCACGAAACCCGCCATCGTCGAAGTTGCGCCAGCGAAGGTTGGCTCTGCTAACCCTGCGTTTGTGAGAGCCGAGATCGCCATCGAAGTCGGCAGGCTTGCAGACCATATTCGCAGGGAGTGGGAGTCTCTTCGCCCGGACGACGTGGTTTTTCTCCTCGCCGTGCAGCCTAGTAGCGCGAACAAGTTCGGACAACGAGACACCAGCGAGAGCCCTAGTCTCACACATCTACGAACAGCAGAAATTGTCCAGGTCCTTGATGAGAATGGCCGTCCACTACGGGAGCCTGTCTCCAGCCAGGCTAACGGACATCGATCAAGACCCCGCGTTCGCCGACTGCTGGTCAATCTGGACGCTGCTGCCTTCAAGGCGGACAAAGACCGCACTGCCATGGGAAAGCCAGATATCTACCCATTTATCAACGTGATTGCGCGAAGGAAGGGAAGAGAGAACAACTTCAAGTCCATTCTCGAAACTATGCAAAGGCTCATTGTCTCGGACATCGCACTCCCTTCGTGGATTCAGGATATCTTTTTGGGATACGGAGACCCCGCTAGTGCTCGGTACACGGAGTTGCCTAACCGTCTCAAGTCGGTCGACTTCCGAGATACCTTCTTAAACTGGCAACATCTGGTTGAGAGCTTCCCTGGGATGACGATTGAGCCAGCTGGAGAGGAGAACTCAAGCTTTGGGCCGCCATATGTGTTAGAATACGTTGAAGAGGCTCCTAAGCCGCCACCCACGAATCAGTCGAAAAAGCGCAGAAGAGATCAGGTGGAAAAAGAACGAACAGGACCTAGCACCCTGCGTGTCTCGACCTACAAGCCTCCTAATCCTGGTCCTTATCCTATTGATGCTCCGAAGCTCAATAGTATCCGGTTCACCCCAGCCCAGGTGGAAGCCATCGCATCTGGGACGCAACCCGGTCTAACCGTCATTGTCGGGCCTCCAGGAACCGGCAAGACAGACGTTGTCACCCAGATCATCAACAATATTTACCACGATTTCCCGAGTGAACGCACCCTGCTTGTTGCGCACAGTAATCAGGCTTTGAATCAACTGTTCCAGAAAATCGTCGCGTTAGACATTGATGAACGCCACCTCCTGCGACTGGGTCACGGTGAAGAAGAGCTTGACACGGAGTCGAGCTATAGCAAGTATGGTCGGGTGGAATCGTTCCTCGACAACCGCAATTTCTACCTCTCGGAAGTTATGCGACTGGCAGCGTCAATCGGGGCACAAGGCGCCCACGGCAACTCGTGCGAGACTGCTGGATACTTCAATACTGTCTATATTCAGCCTGCGTGGGCGAAGTTCTGGGACGTAGCTCGCGCTGAGAACAGTACCGCCGAAAGTATTGTCGCGGCCTTCCCATTCCATTCCTACTTCTCCACCGCTCCCCAACCTGTGTTCGATCCATCGGCAACGAAAGAGGCCGTGATCGATACGGCCGAGGGCTGCCAGCGACACATTGCCAAGATCTTCTCAGAGCTGGAGGACATCCGACCATTTGAGATCCTCCGGCAACCGAAAGACAAAGCCAACTATCTTCTTGTCAAAGAAGCCAGAATCATTGCGATGACGTCGACGCACGCTGCTATGCGTCGCCAGGAAATTGCCGATTTGGGTTTCCATTACGACAATGTTGTCATGGAGGAAGCGGCGCAAGTCACGGAGATTGAGAGCTTCATCCCTTCCGCTCTTCAAAACATGAAGAACGGCGAGCTTCCCTTGAAACGCATGGTCCTTTGCGGTGATCACCTCCAAAACTCCCCGATCATCCAGAATCTTGCATTCCGACAGTATGCACACTTCGAACAAAGTTTGTTCCTCCGGCTAGTGAGACTCGGTGTGCCTGTTATCACACTTGACCAGCAGGGTCGTTGTAGGCAGAGCATCGCAGAACTATTCCGGTGGCGATACAAACAACTGGGTGATCTGCCGGTCGTTGAAAGTGTGGAAGAGTTCAAGAAAGCCAACTCTGGATTCCAGTTTGACTACCAGTTTATCAACGTCCCCGACTACCAGGGTGTTGGAGAAAGAGAGCCCACGCCTCATTTCATCCAGAACCTGGGTGAGGCCGAGTACGCTGTTGCTATCTACCAGTACATGCGCCTTCTCGGCTACCCGGCTTCCAAGATCAGCATCCTCGCTACCTACGCGGGCCAGACGGCCCTGATCAAGGATGTCTTGAGCCATCGCTGCGCCAAGAACTCGCTATTCGGCATGCCCAAGATCGTGACAACTGTGGACAAATACCAAGGCGAACAGAACGACTGTACGTACTTTCCCCGTCTATCCTCTTGGTGATATAAACTGACCGTTTCCCAGATGTCATTCTCTCGCTCACCAGAACCCGGACAGTCGGCTATCTGCGGGATGTCCGCCGTCTTACTGTTGCTCTTTCTCGTGCTCGTCTCGGCCTCTATATTCTTGGTCGTCGTGAAGTCTTCGAGTCTTGCTACGAGCTCAAGCCAGCCTTTGATTTGCTGTTCCAGCGTCCAGATAAGCTCATGCTTGCTCCGGGAGAGATGTTCCCAACCACACGATCACTGGACGACGAGGTGCAGGGCACGCCCATGGAGGGCGTGGAGCATCTCGGGCAGTATGTCTTTGAGATGACACAAGCCAAGCTCAAGGCTATGGGCGAGGCGAACGTTGTCGTCGAAGAGGCGATGCCAGATGGTGACGACGAACTGATTGATGAGGACGAAGTCATGTTGGGCGCTGGCGAGGAACAGGACGAAGACCCTCTGCACGAGCATGTATTTGAGGGGGCATAGATGATTTCAGTAATGCAATATACTCCGACGTAGTCATTGGATCTTCCTGCCTGTCTGTCTTGATATGTAGAGCCCTGAAGGTCCTTAGGACTCACCCACAATCCAATCCAATGGTCCTCCTTGATCCCTTGACAGATATCAACTAAAGAGCGAATGTGAAAGTCAAACACCTGTCAACCCCATCCGTCACCCTACAATCAATCCCCATCGCACCAGCCACAGATCAGGCCCCCACCTCCCCCTTCAGACCTTGCATAGATGAACAGGCCCCGAGTTATCGCGGTTGGACTTTGTCCCAATGCCACAGAACTTCAAGTCCTTGGTGTAGTAAACCCGCATCGGGCCCGGAGGAGCCTCCTGCTTCGGCTTGTCGTAGGCGTACCGCTGCCCACCGTTCAAGACAGGCAGCTCCCACAGCTCCACCTTTTTGTCGCGACATCCCTTCTTGAACTTGAGGTTCTCGTTGTTGTAGAAGCGCTTGGGATAGCCGCTTTTGCCGGCTTTGGTTTTGGCCTCACGGAAATGGCCGATGGCTTTGTCCTGGGGGACTTTGCCAATCAGCTCGCCGTCGTTGTTGGCGCCTCGCTTGCAGGTGTAGACCTTTGGGCATGTTAGTTCTGTCGCTGGGTTGTTGGGTGTGGGACGTACCTGGCCCCCGTTGATGTCTGCATCAGTTGGGGTTGGAGTTGCCAATGCCGAAGTGATGGCAAGGGAAAGAGTGAGGATGAAGCTGAAAGAGACCATGGTTGTTTCTGTTTGACAATGGAAACTGAGCTGTCTGGTTGATGTTTCTGGTTTCATGGTGAAGATGTGTGTTTTTATAGTCCATGATGTGTGATATAGAATTGCTTTTGTATACTGTTGGAGTGGAATGGTTACACTATTTTCAATATTGTAGATGCCAGCTGAGGTGTATATCTGACATACATCTGCAGAGAGTATCGTTGCTGTTTGCTACAGCATGTTCAATCATCACATTATCCCTCTATACAGACGGTATATTGATTAGGGTTCTTCAAGAGTACAGAGCTTCTCTATAATGGATCAGCCTCAGTCACATCCAATACGGCAATTGTTATAGGGCTATATGCCAGAACAGCTACATTCACTCTAGCTGGATCCTACTAATGAAGCATCTTTCTCTTTACTTCTTTTCTCACTACGCACCTCTAGAGGCTAGACTTTGGTATCTCCTGACTATTGCATCGTGCATACGACACCTGATTCAGGTTTCTTTGTTCTACGCCACTTAGCACAAGCCTTGCCGGATGTCTGGGCAGTCACGGTCACAGAGACATTCTCTGTATAGTATCAATCAGCTCGGAACGTTTGCTTGAAAGTAACACAACTCTATGCTTATGTGATTGCAGTTGAAATCGCTGTCTGGATCGTCGTATGTGACTTGCAACACCTCATGCAATGCAGTGGCACCCGCACACTCGGATATCATAGGCGGCAGGGCATTATCCCTCCGTAGTACAACATTCAATAAAGCCAACAAAGAGTTTGCAATAACGTCAGCATGAGGTAGGATCGACGGTGATCATGCAGTCAGCCCACATGTAATCCCCAGCATGATCAGCAGCAGCAAAGAACCAACAGATATCACGCAGAGAGCTTACTGCCTCAGCCGCGTACTTTCTCCCACCTTGCCATATAACTACCTAGGTAGACGGGAATTACCTAATCTTCGTCATATCAACCTCCTCTCCTGTTACTGTTTACAACCGCAGTCACCATCATGGAACACATCCATCTCCACATAGAAGACCCCAACCCCGACTCTTTCGATGAAGAGATCGCACGTCTTATCGAATCCGCCATCCAGGCAACCCCTATTACTTCGGCAGACGACACGGCGTCAGCCTTAGACAGCCTATACACGCGGTACATGACACACTGGCCAGAGAGAGAACCCGAAGGTTTCCTACTGCACTTCTGGGAGCTCCTGTGTATCTTTGCCAGCCAGATCCCCCACGACGATCCCGCTCAAGACAAGCTAGTTGACGTGCTCAAGGAGCTGACACGCCTTCCGTCTCGGACGATCGTCATCTGGGGCGAGGAATGTCAACTATGGAGCGACATGCCGCTATTCGGTGCCGAGTTTCCGGCCAACTGGGAAGGTAAATACCCACCAGCGAATAACTCTCTCGAAAGCTAACGAGGTGCGCAGTCTTCAAACCTGAATTACCTACAGACGTGAGAAAACAAAAGGTCCTCAACATGCACGCTTATGCCGCCCGGGCCTTCGGCCAGCGTCTCACCGCGCTCGAGCATCAGGCCATATGGGCGTTGAGCGAGGCGGTCGAGGGTGCGACAGTCCCCGTCCGTGGCGGACCAGACATCGTGTCGCAGGATCCTACTACCATAGAGGACCTTCCGTACAAAACGGCTGTCGCGGCGATGTGGGTCATCCATGCGGGACATGTTTTGTTTGGGCGCGATGAGGTTATCGAGGGGACGGCGGGGGGGCCGTTGTGGGTGCTTCCGAAGAAAGAGGCGATTAGGTTGAGGGTCAAATATAGAGGGACTCAGGGGCTTTGTGAGAAACGGTGGAAGCTATGGAAGGATCAGTTTTGTGCTATCCGGGATTGTGAGGAGGTTGAGGCGGATACTAGGGATGTGGCTCGGCGGGCTGTTCTGGCTATGGAGAGGGCCGAAGAGGAGCGTTGATCTGGATCATCTTGATAATCGTATGTTTGGTATGTTTCTTCTATCATGGATCTAAACAAGTCTGCTTGGTGCATCTGTTGAATACTATTCCGTCCCAATATCCTATTCACGGCTTGCGTGGGCTGAGTTCTTCGGTGATGTTCTGAGGATCTTTCCACGCGAGGGCAACAAACCTGTGGAATAGATGAGTATTGTATTTGGATTATTAGGAACAGGTGCATACTTGGTGTGGCTTCCTCGCGCAAACACTTCACCTTGGGAGTTGAGGAACTTGATATTGGTGTAGGCGAGAGTTTTTCCAACTGTAGGCGTTAGTTTCAGTGGATATCTATGCCCGAGAGGAGTATACATTTATCACAGGTGACCTCCTATGATATGATTAGTATTTTCAGTCTATACAGAAGTAAGTTCAATATGGATAGACATACCGCCAGGATCTTGTCTCCTACTTTGCCTCCAGAGCTCAGATACGTCACTATGGCTGATCAATACAACCAGTCATTAGGGCTTTGACTCAGCCAGCTCACCATTGAGATCAGTGGAAACACCAGTAGCGAACAGTCCGCGGGAAGCAACAGCTAGGGAGCCACCAAGGTCGACTTCATCGTTAAGACGTTAGTTCATGCTCAGAGGTTACAATAAGTGCGACTGCATACCCATGCTAGCGATGGTACCCCCATGAAGGATGCTGAGGCGGTTCTGCCATCGTCAGCCAGCCATCATACACATACGTAGGATGAAGTCTCACCGTATGATGTTTCTCAATGTCCAATTCAAAATTGACCACACCGGGTTTAGCAGCCGTCACTCGAAGCTGCAGTCGCATCAATACAGATCAGTACATCCGACATGATAAAGACGATTGTTGGTCTCAAGACCAGTATCATGGTTTATCACATTCACCTTCTCACAGAGACCAAGGATGAAACTTACATTATCTAGCAAACTGCAGACTTGTTAGAACGAACGCCCGGTATTCGAATGGCTGTACTTACCGAGGTTCTAACCCCGAGGTAGCCCGAAAGGACTCCCAAACCTGGTATCATGTCAGACTGGGTATAACGCAAGAGGAGACGAGACGAACATACAGATCTCACAAAACGCAGCGCAGTCATCTTCCTAGTCGAATACAGAGAATCTAAGGGAGAGTAGTCTGGGAGAGAGCGGAATGATATCGGGTGAGATCATCGGTTGATTCCCCGGACTGCGCTTGGTGGCCGCTGCGGTCACCGGAGGCAATCTTATCCATCGTCTCAGCATCCTCCACTCCAGCTTCATTCTCAACACCTTCTCCTCGGGTCCTTTCGTCCTCCCCTCTCCTCCCTTTCCTAATCATGCTTCAGACGTGACAGATTCCACCACTGCCGGCAACATGGCTGCTGCCCCTTCCCGCCCTTTCGATTACCTGGAGGGCCTACCTGGAACCGTCTTCCAGAAGCTCTACCAGCAACCATCCACCGCCCTCGCGATCTTCCGGCGCATGCTGCCAGACCTGGGTATGTAGATGGCGCTAGCCTTGGGGGACCTGACTCTCATCGGATGTCTAGCAAAATGTTTTGTCATGGCGCTTCTCTACCTCAAGGACCCTCTTCCCGCAAAGGATTTGGAGCTCTGGGTCAAATCGGATAGCTTGAAGTGAGTGATTCCGTCGTGCTCTGATGGACCGCTGTTAACGGAGGGGTAATCTAGAGAACGCGACAACGCTCTATCCTTACTTGGACGGTTACACATCCTGTCGAATAGAACGCTCGCAGACAACGTCCGCGCCTACATCGTTACCAACCCGTTCGCCACCTCCCTTCGACAAGCCCTCACCGGGACCGAAGAGACACAATCGTTCGGCGTATTATCGCAGCTCCCCGACCATCCTCCTGTCACCATCGCTGACCTGGACGAATATGCGCGACGCCAGTGGGAGGGCGTTCTGGGGTACATGGTGGGGACAAGCGGACTCGGCATCCAACGCGACGTCACGCTCAGCAAAGGCGTGAAGCAACTCCTCCAGGCAGGCCATCTCGTCGAGATTCGCGACCGCCGCGTGGAGATCACCCAGGACGGCTTCGCCTTTGTCCTCCAAGACGTCAGCACGCAGGTCTGGCACATCCTGATCCTCTACGTGGAAAGTGCCGAAGCCATCGGCATGGACAGCGTCGAGGTCCTCTCCTTCGTCTTCCTCCTCAGCAGCCTGGAGCTCGGCAAGTCCTACGAAAAGCAGCACCTGACCTCCAACCAACTCCGCACCCTCACCGACCTGGCCGACTTCGGCATCGTCTACCAGCACTCCCCGGATGCCACCCACTTCTACCCCACCCGTCTCGCAACAACCCTCACCTCCGACGCCAGCTCCTTGAGCAACCCCATCTCCGGCTCCCTCTCCGGCCCGGACGGTACGTCCTCCGCCAAGGCCGGCTCGGGCTTCATCATCGTCGAGACAAACTACAGATTATACGCCTACACCTCGTCGCCGCTGCAGATCTCCCTCATCGCCCTCTTCACCACCTTGAAATACCGCTTCCCCAACCTGATCACCGGCAAGATCACCCGCCAGTCCGTCCGCCGCGCCATCGAGATGGGCATCACAGCCGACCAGATCATCTCGTACCTCGCTACCCATGCGCATCCGCAGATGCGAAAGCACAACGTGTCCCGCTCCACGTCGAACCAGGCGGGCATCCCGCCGTCTGTTCTGCCGCCCACGGTTGTCGATCAGATCCGGCTGTGGCAGCTGGAACGGGACCGTGTCAAGGCCACCGCGGGCTTTTTGTTCAAGGATTTTGCCAGCTTGGCGGAGTACGAAGACCCCTGTCGATATGCGGAGGAGATTGGAGTTCTCGTTTGGAAGTCGAACCGAAAGCGTATGTTCTTTGTCACTCGACATGAGCAGGTGGCCGCTTTCTTGCGGAGTCGAAAATGACCGGGTTAGGAGGGCATTGACATTGCGCATGTATGATACAGGATGGCGTTCGGTGGGGTTATTTCCAGGTATAATAAGATCTACAATTACGTATTCAACTAAGAGTGAGGTAGTACATATTCAGTCTCGACTTGTAGCGCCTAGAGGTAGCATCGTGAAAAATTGAATCCATTCTGGGGTATCTTTCGTGCGTCGTAGTAAAGTACAGGCATCAGTCAACAGAAACTAGGAAAGACATACAACGAACAAACACCAGGAATTGAGCATACAACAATAATGAGTAGACTCCGACACACCGCCGACCAATTGGGATATCAGACAAATTCAAGACATGAAGAAACAATACATGAATCAAGGAACAAACAACAGTGTCTTCCACTGGCTCAAGGCTTTTACTCCATCCACCGATCCCCATAATGACGAATATACTCGTCTCGGAACTCGCAAAGACTGGCGGCAGCTTCGTCAGTCACGCATTCGTTTTCAAGAACCATGAATGCGCGCTTCGTGCGGTAAAGCGAAGGCTTGGACGATGTATCACCCAAGGGACGGGAATAGCTGGAGAGCATGCTGAATCCGGTAGCAATGTCGGGGTGATGGAACGAGTCCTCGTAGTGAAAGGCATTGATGAGGGTGACTAGTCGTCCCAACCAGTACTGCCGCGGTTGCGCTTCCGTCACTTTGGTAAGGTCATTCACTTGCTGCTTGGCTCCAAAGATGGTTGCAAGTGAGTCCTGCGTGTCTCCAGACGGGGCTTCTGACGTGGGAACTGGGACGTCTTTGGTAGACTCGACCTCGCGGCAGGTCATCACGTTCTCCTGGTCCTTCTTGGAACGCTGCACCAGCGACACCTTGGCTTCCTCTGCGTGTGCAGATTTGAGTGGAGATGGCTTGGGTCGACCACTCAGCTCCTGGACCCGTCTTGGAGAGACTTGCTTGGGGGTAGATTGAGGCGCCTGTCTATTAGGCTCCGTCGCCTGCAGGGGAATAGACATCTCGACCTTGTCATGCAGCACGTCATAGCATACCCCGCGAGGAGGTTGATTCTCTACGACGCGTGCTGCCTGGGGTACCGCTGACGAAACCTGTCCGTCATGGGCCTGGCGAGCAGCTTTGGCTTCAGCCACCCATGCGACGCCGGGGCCAGTGTAGGGCCGACCGGATTGCTGTTCGTACTGGATAACGAGATCTATAACCCTGCTGCTGTAGGAGTCAGAAAGAATGGGAGGCACATCTTCGAATTCATCGTCCGGATCAGTATACCCTTGCACCCACCGTCGATTCGCTTCCATCAGGCTCAGGTCGAGAGTGTTTTTATGAAGGATGAGCGACGAAATCTTTCTCGGCCTCGGGCTGTATATGATGGAGGTGTGTTGGCGTTTGGGAAGAGGTTTCTCTTCCGGTGCTGGAGTGGGAGGAGGAGATGGTGGCTTCGATATATCAGATGAAGGCGAGGTAAATGAATGGAAGGAGGTTTGGCTGCTTTTGCCGGTATTGATCGAAGATGAAGACGATCTCGTCGCTCTCTTGTGGCTCAGTCTGGAGAGACTTGCTCGTGGAGCCTCCCAAATGGCGCTGAGGCGCTTCAGCAGTGAAGCCCTGCGGCTCTTCTTTCCGAACATTTTCGTGTTGTGTCTGGAGAGTAGAAAGAGTAGGCACGTTCAGAAGACGCAGTGAATGAAACGGAAGCGGCGATTGTAGTAAATTAGCGGTGTTGGTGAAGTTGAAAGAGTGAGGAAGAATGGAGTTTGGGGAATTGGGTTGATATACTGCAGTCACAGCCACTCCCATTACCCACGATGAAGTCGTCGTCGCAGCCTGATCCATACGTAAGTCCCCTTCCTCCCCCATACACACTTCTTTTCCTTTCATCATCAATACACCAGTTGATTCTTGCGTTTTTATGACTTCTCATTTCAGTATTGTTCGGCCAACCGCCCAAGATTCATGCCGACTGGACGCAAGCTGCCACAGACTCAAGAGATATGACTCCAGAGTAACGCAGGAGCAGTATATACTGTTCTACACTCCCCAGCAGCTCTGAATCCCGGGCAATTTGGCCTGAACCCCATCTTGCGACGTCTCGAACGGCCCTTGCCGCCGATGGCGAGTTTCGGAATTACCTCGCCCATATCAGAACCTCAATTGGCGAACCCTCCAAACCTTCCAGACAATCCTATTGCAACAGTGGGAGGTAATAATTGGGTACGAAGTGAATACGTCTGCGAAAAGCAGAGACGAGCAGAGCGTTAACAACAGTCTGATCACCCTTCTTCAGGCCATCACGGCTATACACCGCTTCTGCGTCAATCCTGGATGATCTCCTGAGAAGCGTCAAGGAACCTGGTGATAGGTACGGCGTAATAAGGCCTTCTCTCAGGTTGAGAGTTGCTATCTCAAACGCTGTCCTCGGCCAGTCTGCTCTTGGGATCAACCCTATCGAGGAACCCGCAAGAAAACCCGAACTGCAACCTCAACTCGCAGGTAAAAAGCATCTTGACACCTGGAATGCTCAGACATATTGCTAAGTAAGCCCTACAGAGCCACACTTCAGGTGCTCCATCGTCTCAGAGACTGACGGCTACTCTTCATAAGTTTTGTATATCTCGCAGGGAGTGACAAAGTCTGATGTAACTCTCTCCCACTTTTCCCTTTCTTCCGTTCTTCTTACTCAAATCCTCTAGGCTTCTCCATCCTCTGCATGTCCACGCATCCAGTCATGGCACCACAGGGCAGAACCGCGTGCAACAGGCTGAACCTCTGCGAGAAAAACTCGTGGATCAGATATCAGAGTCCCCAACACGGGAGAATCCTGTACGGCTCCATGGACAGGGAAGAGCTGGTGATTCGGAAGTCTCACATCTACGATTTCACCGGGGAGGATACTGTCCTTGTTGACTTTTTTGCCCGCATGTTGCTGAGTTGTTCGGTTGAGGAGCCGTTGCAACGTCTGTAAGCCAAAATGGCCATTACAGTATCCAGTACAAGGGCACTTAGAAGTACGTCTGGTGGAATATGCCTGGCTGTCTTATCACGTTCTTCGTTTCTAGTAGACTTATTTGGGTAATGCTGAGCCTATGTCCTTCCATAACCAACGCCCAACTCCATCCCAGTCATCACTGTACATTCAAACATCACGTAACTTATTCAGAATCGCTGTCAATGACGAACCCAGCGCGCATTCGTCTTCGGCCGGAGGCAGCTACTGGAGTGTCCTCATCCTCTTTCGCCTCCCCAGGTGGACCATTCCTGTCAGAAGCAGCAGAGCTTTCTCGATTTCGTCGGAAAGCCAAGTCATCCTCGAAGCGCAAGTCATCATCAGAGTCGTGGTCACCAGTCTGCAATCCAGGTGAATCCGGCTCGGAGCCTCCCATGATGAGATCATCGTCATCTTCGGGTATATCCTGTCGCAGCCGCTTATTTTGGCTTTCGGAGTCACCAGCGATCTGCGGATCGCTAGGCCGCTTGCGCTGAGTCTTCTTACCAGCCTTGTTGGCAAGCTCTTCCACCTTCCCAAGAAGCAAAGCCTGTCTGATTCTTTCGGATTGCTCTTTTCTTCTCTTTTCCTCAAGACGGAAGAACTCTTCATCTGCCTCGTCATCGCTCTCTTCATCGCTAGCGTGCACGTATAAGTCACTCTTGATTTTGGCCTGACGACTTCGTGCATTCTCTTCGCGTGCGCGGCGGCGTTCTTCGATGGTCTGCTCATCGAGTGGCTCCTTTTCGCCATCATCGTTTTTGCACTTCTTGCGCTTCTTCTTGAGCTCCTCCAGGGCGTTGCTCTTGGATCG
This sequence comes from Aspergillus terreus NIH2624, assembly GCF_000149615.1. Taxonomy (NCBI): domain Eukaryota; kingdom Fungi; phylum Ascomycota; class Eurotiomycetes; order Eurotiales; family Aspergillaceae; genus Aspergillus; species Aspergillus terreus. The sequence continues at coordinate 2,361,825 of NT_165926.1, forward strand.
AGGGTTCGGTGGGAAGAGGAACTCAGGGGTATCCTCGCCCTCGGAATCATTTCCAAAGCTAACCTCTTGCGTCGGCTCGAAGCTGCCCCTGTTCTCTCTCTGGAACTTGCGTTGAAGCATCGCCTGTGGCTCGCGGTCAAAGGTGCCCTGGAACGGGTCCGCGAGACACTTGTCAACTGTCGATTTGATATCCCGGATGTCTGCCGAGCTCAGATGTGCAGGAACAACCCACGACGCTCCGGGGATGTCTTCGACTCCGAGTCGTTCGAACTTGACCAAGGCCATCAGAAGACGGAGCTTGGCGTTAGAGAACATCTCGTTTTTGCAGTCGTCGTCAGAAGGTTCGACGGCTGGAACATGTTAGCTTGGTACCAGTCTTGGACATATCAAGGATACGTACGAATCATGGGATTAGGAGCCCGCGACGCTCTCGTGTTCTCTTCACGCTCGGCGGCTTCCTGGATCTCAAAGGCCTCTCGTTCATCTGCTGCTGAGTCCAAAACCCCACTCAACCATGAGACAAGACGGTTTTTCCCGTCCTTGACCAAAGCCCCGATGACGATTTTGATCTTGTCCTCGGTTGTCTCCGCGTCGTTGGGATTGACCACCAGTTCGGCAGGGGGCCGCCTGGTCACGGAGATTGTTTGTTTCTCGTGCCCAAACTCCAGGTAGTACATCGTAGAGTTGATCTTGCTGAAAAGCATTTCTGTGATCAGCGCAGGGCGCTGGTCGATTTTCTTGACCATTCGCCGGATGAGTTGTCGGACAAACTCTTCCCACTCCTTGAAGATGGGCTTGGTCGAATCCATACCTCCCGGGCCCTTGATCATGCGGTAGAACAGGTTGATGATGTCGACGCGGAACAGCAGAACACTCATCTCTTCTTTAAAAGCTATTCTGTAGAAATAGCGATGGAGGCGTTTCAGCTGGTCAGAGTTCAGCTCCCGGTAGAACCGGGCAAAGGAGACAAATGTGTCGACACATTTCTGGTTGCAGAACTTGGCGGAAAAGCGTCTAAAGTCGAACTTGCGCTCCTTGGAAACCCTTTCAGCTTCGAGCATTTCTTCCTCCTCGGAGTCCTGCTCCTCTCCGTTGTTCTCGTCGCCCTTCTGCTCGAGCTGCTTCTTTCGTTTAGCACGTCGTCGAGATCGGATCTGCATATCGGTGTTCTCCTTCGAATAGCGCTCCAACATTCTGAGGAATACATGGGAAAGCTCGGTGCATGCATCCAAATATCCATATCCCTGATCCTTGTATCCGCGGACAATTGCGAGAATGCGGTCATGGGTCGTCTCCTCATAGAAGATGCGGTTCTGAATGTTCTCCGCAATCTCTTGGTCTTCTTCAAGTGGCGATGTTGCCATTTCCTGGACCGTTAACAAGATCTGCGTGAAGCAACGCATCTCCGCATTGAGGTCGGCCCAGTCTTTCTGGTCAAAGCTGTATTGCATAGATCGGTTCAGGAAAACGAATGTCTCCTGGTTCAGGACACTCGCGATGAGGGAAAAGCTGTCTGGTTCGAATTCCTTCGCGGCCTTTTCACTCTGCGAATGCTTCTCTCGTTGGCGCACCCGTCGCGTACGCTCCGCTTCCAGAAACCAGGCAACTGCATAGAAATACTGCCGGGAGTTGATGTCCATCACTCGATCCGCCTCACGTTCGATGGCCTTTCGGACGTGGGTGAAGAGTGGGTTGAACCCAGAATCCAGGAATTCCTCCACAAACATCCTTAGGTTTTTGCTGGCAATTGGGTTGAGATGCACCGGTGTGTCGAAGTCGTTATTCACCACTGACAGCTCCTGCTTCTGGCGTTGCTTTGGCTTGTTCCATTTCTTCGACTGATCCATCTTGTACAACGTCGCTTGGCTGTCCTTTAGCACATCCTGACCTGAAACGGTCGACATTTTGGCATCGTCACGTTTCACCCAGATCATTGTTCCGAATCGACCATGCCGCGTTGGCGCGTTTTTGGCGTACTCCCTTCGTAAGGATGTCTCTTTGCTCAACAGCTCACTCAGCTCGTCCGTCCGCTTGGCGCTTCGCTGGGCATCACTCATGAAAAGCTTCTCCACGTCAACACCCTTGATGAGGTGGAACACAATCTCGAGAAGAACCATGTCTTGCATTGTGAAATCATCGCCCACGTTAGAGCACATGGTGAGGAGAAGAGCGAATGCGTCTTGTTCCTGAAACGCATTGATTGTCGCGGATCTTGAGGTCTCCTCTTCGTCGCCCTCGGCCGCGAGCCGGGCATTTGTGGATATGATCGCGATATTGCGGAGCAAGTAGAGCATCAGCTTGAGTATGCCTTCGTCACGGGTCGTCCGTTCGGATCGAGAGACCGCCATGCTAGGAAGGGCGATGCGGATGATGGCTCGGAGAAGGGGAGTGTGGCCGCGGCTGAGAAGACCCCGTTTGTACAGTACCTGCACATGTTGGAGATATGGTATATGGCGAAGGTGGTTGGCGGGCATTTCGGCATGGACCTCCAGCGGCCAGGTCAAGGGTACTAGCAATTCCACTTCTGAAGTCAGTATAGGCCAGGTGCGTTGTGGAATCTGACTTACTGCATGCCAATGCGATCCGAGACATATATCGGCTTCCCTGATTCCCATGCCACCATGCCGACAGAATGGGTAAGAGGTCACCATTGACCAAATTCGACTCTCCTAGACATCGCGCAACGTCCATGCGATTGTACTTCTCGTCATATAATTTCAACCACCGTCTGATATCGCGCAGACATGCCAGCGCGTCGTCTCCGAGGACGTATTTGTCCGCATCCTCGCCATTGAAGCCTCCCAGCTACCGCAACGTCAGTACGGACAGCGCCGATAAAGCATTTACACTCACCGCAGTAACAAGACTGTAAACATGTGCGCGGACATCAGGGTCCACCACTTCAACCGTCTGGCCGAAGGCTAATTCCTCGTCCATGCTGGACCGATATTCTGGAGTCGTCGCCGGTCTCCTGCGGTTTCAATAGCGACGTTATCGCCAGTCAATATCCGCGACACCTTAATGAGAATGCGCGCCCTCCGCAGCCAATCAGAACGCGTACTCACGCGTCGCCGCGTTTCGGCCCCGGGGATGCGGCAATACAGATAATCCGCACAGCCGAAGATAACCGATGACGTCGGATCACATGAGAACCGCCCGCGGATAATCAACATCGGCGGTTGTAGTTATAGATTGCCAGTCTTTCTCCTGGCCCCGTCGCTATCTTCCGTTTCTACATTCTTTCGGGTTCTCGTTGGATACCTCCTGCCGCTGTAACCATGCTGTCCTCTTCGCTTCGCACCCTCTGCATCAGAGGCCCCTCAATTGCCTCTCGTTCCTTCAGCACCACTTCCGCCGCCCATGCTGCCGAGGTTAAGTCTCTGGGTGTCATTGGAGCTGGTCAGATGGTATTTTCAACGCCCTGCAGGTAATTACTATTTGCAGCTGCTAATAGAGGTATATAGGGTCTTGGGATTGCACTGGTCGCCGCTCAGAAGGCCCAGGTTCCTGTCACCCTGATTGACAACTCCCAGGCGTCGTTGGATAAGGGTCTCAAGTTTGCCGGTATGTTCCATATCTTCCCAATTCTCATACCTTGGCCATTATGCTTACCTATCATCTCCAGACAAACTACTCGAAAAGGATGTCTCCAAGGAGCGGATCACCCGGGATGCCGCCGACGCCGCCCGCTCCCGCATCACCACGAGCCTGAAGATGGACGACCTGTCGTCGGTGGATTTTGTCATCGAGGCCGTTCCGGAGATCCCCGACCTCAAGACCTCCATCTTTTCCAAGCTCGCCCAGGTCGCCCCGAAGCACGCCATCCTCGCGACCAACACCTCCTCCATCTCCATCACCAAGATCGCCGCCGCCACGACGACCGATCCGACAGACCTGCAGGCTCCGTCGCGCGTCATCTCCACGCACTTCATGAACCCCGTGCCCGTCCAGAAGGGCGTGGAGATTATCTCCGGTCTGCAGACGTCCAAGGAGACCCTGGACACTGCGATTGCGTTCGTCGAGCGCATGGGCAAGGTCGCCTCCATCTCTGCGGACTCGCCGGGCTTCCTGGCCAACCGCATCCTCATGCCCTACATCAACGAGGCGATTATCTGCCTCGAGACTGGTGTTGGAGGTCGCGAGGATATCGACAATATCATGAAGAATGGAACAAATGTCCCCATGGGTCCGTTGACCCTGGCTGACTTCATTGGTCTGGACACCTGTCTCGCGATCATGAACGTCCTGCACCAGGAGACGGGTGACAGCAAGTACCGGCCTTCGGGACTGCTGAAGAGAATGGTCGATGCGGGCTGGATGGGTAAGAAGACTGGCAAGGGTTTCTATGAGTACTGATTGCTGTCTGGTCTACGAGCGAATGCGATGCGATATCCCTGTATGCAGTAGATTTGTTAGTACATTATCCGATGTTTGAGTTGCGACTGAAAAGAACCACGATTGGACTGACTCGAAGTAACACTTGATCCCAAAGTACTTCTACGAGAAACTTATACCCAAACTATTGTCCTGTATACTTGCTCCATTTGCATGTGCAGGTGACCCCGCAGAACCCTAATCAGCAGCCCCGCATCTCCAACCAAAATTTCTCCCGCCCAAAAGCACTCCAACGAACAACTCACAACAAACCTCGACATCACCAACACGCCAGTTCTCAAAATGGCCGACAAATTCCCCATAACTCTCACGACCTCCATCACGCTCGCGGAGCAATTCCAGCAGGCCCTCTCCTCCCCAGACACCACCCCCTCCACCGCGCACTCAGGAAAAGATGCCCTCCCGCTACTGTCCGCATCCGCCACCGCGCTCAAAGCGCAAGTGACCAAGCTGTCACTCCTGGCAATTACGTCGCCATTCACGCCGTCGGCGGCGGTGTCCGTCCTCAGCGATCTGAACGAATCCGTGCTCCCGACACTCGTCAGCGCCGCGATGCTCGTCACGCCGGATTTCCATACAAAGGCCTTCCAGGGCGAGGTGCGGAACTTGACCAAGACGACTTTGAAAGAGGTTTTGTCGCTACTGGGGGAGGTGAAGAACGTCGCGGCGAAAAAGGACGAGGAAAAGAAGGCGAAGAAGAAGGAGTCCGACTTGGCGCAGGGGGAGAAGGATGTCGTCACCGTCGCGACGGGGCGCGTGTGGGACTCGTGTGATGTGCTGGTGGATGTTGCGGCGAAGGGGGTTGTGGGGTTTGTGGTGCGGCGCGTAGAGGAGTGGAGGGATCTTGTGCGCGACGCGGTGGAGGAGATTGAGGAGTGGGATCCTGAGGAGGAGGGGGATGAGTTCTTTGATGAGTTGTTGAGTGATGACGAGGAGGGAGATGCGAAGGATGATGACGATGAGGGTGGGGATGGGGATAGTGCTGCGCTGCATGAGCAGAAGAAGACGACGCTGCGCATCCTCAAGCCGGTTGGGCAGGTTTATCCGGCTGTCGTCGCGCATCGGCTGAAGAAGGCTGTTGAGTCGCCGGCTGTCGTTAAGAAGTTGGGATCTTTGATGGCGCAGCTGCAGCGCATTCCGGAGAATATCGACGAGGTTGCTGGGGCGTTGTATGAGGAGGATTGGGAAAAGTGTACGCAGTACCTGCGCAAGACGAAGGATTGTGCAGTCAAGGCTGTGGAATTGGTGGTGACGCCGCTGGACGACTCTGCGGACAGCCAGCAGCGAACGGATGACAAGTTTGTCCCTTGGTCGAAGACGTGGATGAAGGTCATTGAAGAGGTTAGCAAGCCTATCGATGGTTCTGCAGGTGCGGAGTAGGACAATGTATCAACCCTGTATATAGTCAAGGCATATAGACGTTCATATCCAACTCTCATATCTCATGAAAAAAAACTCCCCAAGAAAACATCTATTAGATATCCAAAATCGTATGTACATTGAGGAAATGTAATTGTCGCCGCTCAGCTACCTCATGCATATCAATCCTAGTCCTCAAGATCAGACTCCCACTGGCTCAGTTCGTCGGCTGGAATGCGATCCTTTAACCATTCGAGGATAGCTTCTGTACCTTTGGCAACAATCTGCCACCGAGGCACTCGAAAAGTGTTACCTGACACCTCGAACCGCTTGAGAGCCGACCCACCGCCCCAGTTCTTGCTCGAGCCCTCGGCTCTGAGCAGCCCAATCTTCGGTGGCAGTGAGCCGATGTTGTTATTGCCCACGTCCAAGGCTTGAAGGCCCTGCACAGCGTCGAAGTCTAGGCTGTCAAATCGATTATCGGCAGCAAGGAGCGTCGACAGGTTCGGATAGCTCCGCCGCACGACAGGCAGAGATCCAGAAAGTCGATTGTATGAGATGTCAAGGACATTCAAGGACGGAGCTGTGAGATTGGACAGCATTGGCTCCAATGTCGTCAGGTTGGTTGCGCTGAGATTGAGCGACTGGAGATGCGGAAGCTCGACGGGCGATGTAAAAACAGACGTACCCTCTAATGGGTTGTGGGACAGATCCAGATCTATCAGGCTAAGCGACAGGAAGTTCAGCGCTTGGATAGGAATGGTGTGCAGTTGGTTGTGTTGCAGGTATAGACACTTGACTTCTTCGGGGTCCAATCTCTCCAGTTCGTGAAGATCGAGCTCCTGCATGTCAGTGTGTGACCTGTCGAGGACCCCTCGTTTGATCTGCCAGGCGGCCGTTTGGGACGGAGACTCTGGTGCTAGAGTGAACTGCGTTGCAACAGAGCCCTCATCATCTGTATCCAACGTTTCCGGTTCGCATCGATTCCGCAGATCGCGCTTGATCTCCTCTGTGCTTATGTTCAGGAACTTTCGTTCTCTCAGGGGATTGTTGGCTATCCGAAGCGTGACTAGACTCTCCATCAGACCGATCCTCTCATCTAATTTTGAGATATCGTTGCCAGTAAAGTCCACATTCCGTATGTTTTTCAGTTCAACAAACCCATCCGGAAAAGCGGCTAGGCGATTATCCTCGGCTGATAGAGTCAAAAGTGACTGCCACGAAGCCACATTTGGCAGGTTCTGTATGCGGTTTATGCTGATTGAGATCCATTGCAGGTTAGGAAGCTCAAGCGTATCATTTTCCGAGAGCGCAGTGAGAGCATTTCCAGCCACATCAAGATTCTGCAACGTCTCGAGTTTGGTTACAGAACCTGGTATCAAGGTTCCCGCCAGCTTGTTCTTGGGAGAACTAAGGTCTTTGATCGGAAGTCTGCTTAAAGCATCGAAAGGTAACGAGGTGAGTTGGTTACTGCCCACGTTCAAAATTCGGAGGGCAGACAGCTCTGCGATTTCGTCAGGGAGCGCAACAAGCGAGTTCTCATGCAGGTCTAGGGATTCCAGGTTGGTCAGGCGACCAATATCTGAAGTGAGGGCCCCTTGTAACTGGTTCTTTGCCAGCCGTAGATCTCTAAGCGACACCATCTCCGTCACCACAGCTATGTCATCCATTTTCAGGTTATTGTTGGAAAGATTGAGAGTGTGGAGTCGTTGAAGCCTTCTGAGCCCTATCGGCAGAGACTGCAGCAGGTTTCCGTGCAAATCAAGGAGCTCCAGGCCACCAAATTGGTTTCCTTTTTCATCAACTTCCGGGTCAAAGTCGGAGGGATCGGTGTCAGGAAACGCCGAATCCGGAAGCTCAGTGAACTCGTTGTCCGCTGCAATGAACTTGACCAGGTCAACGCTCTCGTACCAGTCAGTGGACGAGTCGGGATCAAAGTCGTACATAGTCATGACTTCCTGGGGGAGTTCTTTGAGAGACATCGCCGCAATGTTTAGGTGTCCTGAAGTCCGGCCCGTTTCAATTCGCTTCCGCAGAACACCTTTGTTCGGATCTTTTGGCCCTTGGTTGAACGGGTCTGCCGTATCAAGTACATCCCAAGACTCCTGAGACGCAGGTTTGGAAGTGGTCTGCATGGCCGCTTTCCGTGCCGCTTTGGCTTTTGCGATCGTTTCTCTCAATGCATTTGAAGACTTGGCAACTTTCCTGGTCTCTATCTCTGATTGTTGCTCTTCCGATAGGTCAGCTGGACGTGGCTTAGGTGATGGCGATTTAACTGTGGTCGAAGCTGGCTTCTTCAAGAAGGACGGCGTATTCGTTGGAGTCTTCCGTGTTTTCTTCACTTGAATAGATTGTCGCGGGGTCTCCATACCAGAGTTATCAGGAACTCTAGTGGAGGGTGGTCGGATTGACTTTGTGGGGGTCACATCGCCATACGCACTTGGTTTTGGAGACGGCCTCCTCAGCTTTGAAGGACTGTCGTTGAAGTCCAGGGAGCCGTGTTCAGTTGGCATGTTGTTGGCCGACAATGATGAGCGAGGCCTCGACGGCAGCCGAATAGCCGACGCCGGCTGCGAGAGGAAGTCATTTCCGCTTGGCTGGCGCGATGATGATCTAGATGGCGATCGCGAGTAGCTGGTAAGAGAGGACGGCGGTCGAGAAGGCGAACGAATCGGGCTTTTGGCATTGAAAAAGCTAGACTTTCTGGAGGAGGCGGGGGACGGGGGGATTTGCGATAGAGTCTCGATTGTCCGCTCCGACAACGAAGGTCGCGCGCGACCTCGCGCCTCCGCATCCTCAGCAATGCTTTCGGTCTCCATTTCTATGGCTTCGTTCTCGTTGGTCACTATCTCTTCGAGTGCCGATCTTCCGCTGTCACTTCTCCCAGCGCGAGAGATGTCTCTTCTCTGCTGTAGACCATTCTGAGTTCTGTTCGGCGGGTATTTTGGAAGTGGCTTCTTGAACACAGGATCTTCCGACGGCCTGCGTAATCTGGAATTGTCGAGACCCGGGTCTGTTCGTAACTTTTCGCGAGAGGGCGAAGGTCTGATGGGCTTCGAAGCGGATGATGTCGGCAACGGGAGTCTGGAAGCCAACCGGGGTATTCCGCTTGGGCGCGGCTGTGTTCTCTGATGGTCCATGACCCTGCGGTTCGGGTCGATTTATTGACGAGAGGTATGGAGAAAGTGGTCGCTATTGTACAGTGTCGCCTCAGAAGTAAACGTCGCTCATGATGCTGGTGCGGGGGTAGAAGACGTAGGAAGAAAAGGAAGAGATCAAGGCTACCTGGATGACAAATATGCAGAAGGACGACGGCACAAAGATAGATCGTCAGCGATGTTTCAATCTTGATATGGGTGTCAGAGGTGCTCTTAGACACTCAGGAGATGCTGCGGGTTGATCGGGGATATTTATTGCAATTGTTTACGCCGCAGATGTTGATGCCTGAGGCTGCAATCGGTCTGCGGTTGATTGACTGCGCTAGTCCCCGATTGGTACGATTTCGCTCCACTTCATCATGAACTCAACATGGCTTCAGGCACAGACTATTAAGAGATCCGGGCTGACACATTAGCGCATGCTTTAGGAATTATCGTGGTTGGATGACTAGGAGTAGTGTAGCTTTCATTTGAAAAACATTCGAATTATATCATTCAAGACAGTACCTACTTACCCCCATGTGCTCTGTTATATATATCTTTCGGATTATCGGACCACATAGTCTCTGCGTATTATGAAGTTGGCTTTGGAATACTTCTCTCGAAAGCAATACATATAGGCAGACATGAAGCAAAGGCGGAAGAAAAGCGTCTATAAGATATACTTGGTATAGTAGATATACTCCCTTTACTCTCAAACTTGCCTTTCATACTTCAACTCGTCACTAGTCCAGAGAGACCCCAGAAAGCATTATATATCAGGAGAGCTAGATATATCACATCTATGTCTGACCTGACAGAACTGCACACTTGTATGTTGCAGGAAGAGGGTTCTTTTTTTGTTAATATCAATGTAACCTCATGTGTTACACCATCTGATAGACAGGTACTATTCATGTTCACGCACTGCGCACACAGTGTACCTGAGATACCCAAGATAAATGAGAGCCAAAAGACCTGCCAAGCTCGAAGATATAAACATCAGTATAGCAAGCAGCCAAACAGTGCCATCAGAGAGCTCTTCAAGAACTCTTCCCCGAGGTCTTGAGAGCGGTTGCAATAAGATGAGATAAGACACTGCATGCCATAACTACCTCAGCCATGTTACATGAGCCGCAAGCTGACCTGCAAACGTCCCGTGTCCTTTCTGCAGCAGACAAAGAATCACGTCCGAGTAGTTCTGCACAATGACTGACAAGATGAAGGAACAAGCACTATGGAGTAGACGCCCTGGTTGCCTCAGTGACCGCCAGGCTGACCCATGGGGTTCGGCTTCTGTTTACTTGCCCTGATCACCGCACTAAGCCGCATTAGGCAAGACGCGGTTCTGGCGCGCGGCTGGGCTCACGTGGATAGGAACGGAGCCCTGTGGTTGGTCAAAAGCGAGCGATCGCAAGCGACTTCCCAGCCTCCTGATGTGCGAACGCCCGCCGCTTGCAACTTAAGGCATCAAGCACTCCGCCCGCACTCCTCCTTGCTTCTCACATCATTTCCATCCGCTCCATCTCTTCCGCCTTCTGATGTCCCCTTGCTCCTTCTGACCGTCTTCAAGTCGTTCGTTTGGAATTTCTCCGTCGTCCTCGCTCGGGTCTTTTCCACTCCAGCTGTCACTAGTATCGCCTGTTTGGCCTGAACGTGCCTGCGCCGTCCTATCAGTGATAAGCACAGACGACTCCGTGGTCGCAAATCAGCCCGTGGCATACCAATTGAGCGGCCTCCGATCAACATCGACCGCTCCTCTCTTTTCCCAGGCCTCTCATCCTATTGTCAGTTCACAGCGACGGTTTAGAAGCCCACACAGCTCATCGCTCGAGCACTGACTTGCCCTGTTGTATTTCCGGTATGCGCCTGACCGCCCTACAGGTGGCTTATCAAACGCGACTAACCGACGCCTAGTGTGAGGATACTTCCCCACGGCCATCGCATTCCTGATCGGACCTGTCTCGACTCTATCATGTCGCAGGACGCCGAACCCCAGCTCTCGCAAGGATCTCTTGCTCCTCCTGCCGAGATTGCCATCCCGTCTACTCCCAGCCAGCGGAGGACCCTTTCGCCTTCGCCAGATCTGAGCATCAAGGCTGCTAGTCCCGCCTCGCCGGGAGACAAAACCAAAGTCCTTTCCCCGCCATCTCTACATTCATCCGATATGACCCCTCCACCATCGTCGCAAGTCCCGGGAGCTCCCCTTCGGCGATCACGGTCGCAGTCGAGCTCTCTCCTCGCATCACCCCCAGATATTGAGAAAACCCTCTGCGTGGCATATGGTGCCTCGGAGAACTTACCTACTCTGGAGGACATCGATGCCGCTGAGGAGACCAAACTTCGTACGATCGCCAAAGAACTCTTGGGTGTAGCGCAAGAGGCTCGTATGTCGGCCTTGCACTTCAAGCTGCAGAATAGTCTACTGTCTTTTACGAGCAACGAGGCTATCAAGCGCGCGGAAGTCGAGCATCAGCTAGCCCGACGAGAAGTGGAGATCCTCCAGAGTTCGGAGTATCGCAGTCGCCATACTGAAATGAAGCCAGCGCCCGAGATCACCAACGTTGAGCTCGAGCTGGCCGTCAAGCGTAGTCAGGAACTCGAACGAGTCAATGCCACTCTCGACCGACGGCTCCGGCGAGCCAAAAAGCTCATTGAACAGGAGAAAGACAGGTCGGACCTGCTCGCGGAGGAGAACAGCCTGTTAAAGAAACGCATTAGAGACAATCGGGAGCACTTCTCTCGGATGATCGAGCATGGCTCCCTGTCCCCCAGCCCTCAGATCGACGCTCATCATACTCCTCAAAGGAGACCCGCCCCTCATTTCACAGACAGCGACAGCAACAATCCATTTGCTGCCCTGCTGGCTGCCGACCGGGTTCTCAACCGGGAATCGGCCAGTGTCGCTTCTACCCCCCATCGACGGTCCCACAGACACCATGCCAATGGCCACGTCCGTGGATCTCACTCTATCTCGTCTCTCCCCATGACTCCGTCTCAGACGAGACTCGCTCAGCGAGACCACCAGTACTTCACTCCGGGGAGAGACTCCCAGGACGAGCACCGTGACCGGGACAGCACCATTTCAGCGTCGGACATTGAAGAAGCTGAGACAGAAGAAGACGTGCCGGGTCCTCCTCAGTCCAGTTCCATTTCCAATGGAATGTTCCGTCGTCATCCTCCCAGTTATCACCAGGGACCTCGAGGTGCGACGTCAGCACCGAAGACCAGCACGTTGCTCCAGACGAAACTGTTTGGCCAGGTGCGGAAGGCCGGCGTGGAACAAGCTCCCAGCAGTCTCAAACGCAAAGGAAGTTTTGACGGTGCGACGTCGAAGAAACCCAAAGCGGAGGGCCGAGTGGGTCTCGGTATTGACACTTGGAATGACAGTACGACTCGTGCATAAGTTATGATTGTGTACGGTGTTCGAGTTGGGTCTGGTTCATGTAACGCGTATGACGAGTCTGGTTTGCGTCCTTTGCTTGATGGGTTCGCTTTGGTTTCGGGAGACTGTTACGAATGATGACCTGTATGTTCGGCTGGAGTTTGGTTTATTTTATGATGGCAATTGAGTGGAAATTGGTTTGATAGAGAGGAAGAATTGGACCAGACGGTATCCAAGTCTGTTGTATTCGGCATCCAGCTGCGATGACTAAGCGTCGTTCGACAGCAACACAATCAACTCACTGCCTCTTGTGCTTCATCCAAAGTGACTATCCATATCTTCGTAACTTCATAATTAATCACATCGTATGCCAAAATCGAACAATTCGAGAGTAGCCTCTGTTCTGTCTGTAATATGTCTGTAATGGAGCGGACGACTATTCCGGATTAGGCAACCAGGGTAGGGCTCGCTAAGCGAGGCGATGCGGCTCTGCGCGGTTGGCCACACCAAAAAAAGTTCCACCCAATATTGAAACGAGGAGTTTTCGAGATCCGACCAGCAACCACCCACGACGACGACGACAATCTCCCGGTCTTGATCCCCATCCGTCACAATGGTGCGTGAATGCCCTCGAAATGATCGTGATTATGGAGAGAGAGCATTCTCTCTCTTTTTTTCTTACGGTCTCCCGGTGTCTTGGAATGGTATACTGATGGGTTCTGTGTGTGGTGATATAGGCGATCAAGCACAACAACCAAGTTCAGAACGCGCGTGAGTACACCTTGGATGAAATGTCTGCGACGGCAATGGATTGAGCAGACAGAAAGAAAAGAAGAAAAATTATTGCGAACGGTGACTGATGGTTTTTGATAGACTTCCACAAGGACTGGCAGCGTCGTGTGCGCGTGCACTTCGACCAGGTACGATTCGATTTTTCTATCTCCCGCCTCGCGCTACGAACGACATACTCGTCACCGACAGAGGGATAAAGGGAAAATTTTTTCATGGAACGCCGACTGACTGAATTTTCGATAGCCTGGCCGCAAGCACCGCCGTCGTGAGGCCCGTCTCGCTAAGGCTGCCGCTGTTGCTCCTCGTCCGGTTGACAAGCTGCGTCCCGTTGTGCGGTGCCCTACCGTCAAGTACAACCGTCGTGTCCGTGCCGGCCGTGGTTTCACCCTTGCTGAGCTGAAGGTATTTACCACGATTGAAGGGCAATCAATGAAGGGAGTCTTACAATCGATTAGGAAGCTGGTATCCCCAAGAAGCTCGCCCCCACCATCGGCATCGCCGTCGACCACCGTCGGGTCAACTACTCCAAGGAGTCCCTCGTCGCCAACGTCGCCCGTCTGAAGGACTACAAGGCCCGCCTCATCCTCTTCCCCCGCAAGAGCGGCCAGTTCAAGAAGCTGGACGCCTCCGCTGAGGAAGTCCAGGCCGCCAAGGCCGCCTTCGCCGCTGAGGGCAAGACCCAGGGCTACGCCACTAACGTCGGCGCCGTCCTGCCCATCACCAACCCCGCCGCCGAGGAGGCCGTCACCGAGGTCAAGCGCGACGAGATGCCCAAGGGTGAGGAGGCTGCGTACCGCCGGCTGCGTGAGGCCCGCTCCGAGGCCCGCCACCGGGGTATCCGGGAGAAGCGTGCCAAGGACAAGGCCGAGGAGGAGGCTGCCGCCAAGAAATAAATGTGAAGTTACTTGCGCAGGTAATGATGATCGATCGGGTTTATTTGCAAAGTCAAAGCCAAGTCCGGGATTAGTAGTGTACCGTGTGGTGGCATGGCGTGGCGCCGCGTTTTTTCTCCTTGATAACCTTTTGTCCTTAAACATAAAAGCTCCGACCCTCTCGAAATGCAAATGTCCCTTGTTACGTGAAGATGGACTGTGTTGGGGTTGCTATCTTGAGCAGGGACGAGGAGAGCCGGGGTTGTCGCCGACGGCTACGGTCAATTAAGGATGTCTAGTAAACTAGCTTGATGAAAATGATTATGTCACTTGCACTTCATTTATCAACATAGGGGTATATTATGTACAATCACCTCGCCATCATCCTTTCTTTCCCATCCCAAACAACACGCCGAGAACACCGTCAGTGGCCCGGGCGATGGCGTCGCCGCCAATCCCATCCGCTGTCCCAGCGAGATCAGATTTATTCTCGCTCAGAATCGCTTGAAACAGCCTCTTCGACTCTTGCTCGATCTTCTTCCCTGCGGCTCCATTCAGACTCCCCGGCACCGACACAGTGATGCCCGGTCTCAGTCGAGGCTCGCTGGCCCACTCGTCGATGGACAACTCGCAGGACAGGATGAGTTTGAGCTCTTTCTCCTTAGACTCGAACAGCATCGACGTGCGTTCCAGGTGCGGCAGTATGCGGCGCAGGTCCTTTCTCGTGAGGGCGCCAGGGTTCTCGTCTGTCGTCGAAAGTCGGGTAGGGTTGCCTGGTCTCCCAAGTAATGCGGCGTGGCGCTCTTCTATCTGGGCCCATACTCGAGCACGAGATACGGCCGCTTCCCAGTATCGGCTGACACCCCAGCAGAGACCTGTCACGTCCAGCTTCATGAGCGGGTTGGCTAGTCTTGAGTTGATCCATTGTCGCAGGTACTCCGGCACCTTGGAAGCTAGCCCGGGCACCGTCACCGAGACTACTGACTGGGTTTCGGGGTTGGTTTCGTAGACAACTGTTATACTGTACAGTTCGGAAGGGAAGGGACGTGGTGCCGAGAGAACAAGCTCGTGTCTCTCTAGGACAGCGTTCGTTTCTTCATTGGTGACGGTATTCGAATGGGCCGTGAGGTTGAGTGGTCCAAACACGGTCAGGAACGGATCTGTCTGCGATGACTGGTCCAGGGCAAACGTATTATTTGGCAGAGGTTCCTCGGGAGCGTTGGGGGGTATTTTGGCTGAAAATGGTAGCAATGTAGAGAGCAACGACGACATCGGCGTGCTCTTCGCACGAGGTTTCGTCGGACTCGTCTGGGACTCCTGGGCCACTAACAAGGTACTTCAAGCAGTCAGCACATACTCCCATACCAGATCTCCGTAACTTACATCAGTTTATCAAAGTCCTGATCTGCACCTCCCTCCTGATCCAGATTGCCAGACCACCGCTCCAGCTCCGCAATGTCCTTCTTGAGCTGCTCAACCTCCGCCGTAAGCTGTTTCTTGAGCTTCCGCTTCTTCGAAACAGGCTCCGGAAGCAGAGCACGACCCGTCGTATCTGTGCTCTCCGATCGACCCTCCTCATCAGCACCATACTCGACACTCCTGAGTTTCGACGGACTCGGTATATCACCCTGTCGCTTGCCAAACCTCGCCCGCGCTGAGGGACTGCTACTCCCCAGCCCCATTGGCCGATCAGGCGGCTTCTCCAGACCCAGCTGCGTCGGCGTCGGCGGGAGGTCCGGCTCCTCAAATTCATCATGCAAGGAAGGCCCCTGATCCAGGTCCCCGGGCAGATCCCCCGCCCCGTCCCCACCGCCGGTTGCGCCATCAAGTTCCGACGCCAGCTGCACCTCTGGCGTGTTCGTCACCGATGCTTCGGGCGCTGTGCGTTTGGCCGCTGTCGGAGACTGGAACATGAGATCGGAGGGGACGATGCGTCGCGAGACGCGCCGCGGCGGCGCCGCGAATGCCTGGATGCCGCTGGCTCGTCGAGCGGGCGACACAACGCTTTTTTTGAACGGGTCGAGCGGGCTGCCGGTCATGCCGATGGAGGGGCGAAGGGCCTTTCGATCGCGCAGTCCGAAGACTCTCGCCTCGGAGGGGTCCTGCGCATGTTGGGTAGTGCGTTGCGGGCTCTTTGTCGGCGAGCGGCTGAGGGCACGCTGAAGGACGTCCGGGTGTGAGCGCGCCAGGCTGGCGCGTGTTGGAGACTGGTAAGAGGCGCGGTCAATGGAGCGTCTGTCGGTGTCGGGGCGAAGAGGGGGCGGAGGGTTTATTTGCGACGCGTCGGTGTCGGCGGTGGGTGGCGCGTTGCCGGTTTTGCGCCGCTTGGGGGGAGAAGAGAACATCTTCTTGTCGTCCAATGCTATGTGTCGTCAGGGAGAGTGTGTGAGACTGTTCGGGGGCGTTGGTTCTGTTGATTCTGCTGGAGGTATGCGGCCAAAACATTCGGCACGATAAGCATAGAGCGCATCCCAGAACGGAAAGCGTGTTTGCAGCGTTTGCAGCATGACATAATGGCCCTCGGTCTGCCCGCAGGAACAACCACTTCGCCGCCGCATCTCCAATTCTTCCCGATCCTCAGCCCGCGACACAACCATGAGTGCGAGACGCTCGCTTATACGGCGAAGCCTCAGCCTGCTGTCACCAGCAAATAAGCCACACTTAAACGCACTCTTTCCGTCGGCGTCTCCCATCCACCACCATGTCCCCTCGTCCGCCCGATACATAGCCGGACAAACGGGTGTCCAAGCCCACGAACAGCCTCCCTCTCTCGACAACGGCTCCAGTCCGCATCAGGCCTACCCGCTATCAGGATACTACTCCGATATCTTGTCGAGCTCCCCATATCGACGACAGGCGCCGACCGCGCGCGCAGTCTCCGAAACTTCACAATCGGACAGCACCTCGTCCGCAACCACAAGCACAACTACCTCCTCCGAGCAAACACCACAAGAAAGAATGGCCATCGTTTTCGGCACCCGCCTCGCCGGCCCCGGCCGCTCGTCGCGGTACAACCCGGGCACCTCGCCCGAAGCAACATGGAAGACGATCAACGGGGTGCCGATACCGCCGCGTCCCGAGGAACCAGACAACTGCTGCATGAGCGGCTGCGTGCACTGCGTGTGGGACGATTTCCGCGATGAGATGGAGGACTGGGCGGCGCGCGTGGCGCAGGCGAAGGCGCGGGCTGCTTCGTCGGGACCGCAGGCGGAGATGCGCCATGCGCCGCGGGCAGAGGTCGCGTCGGCGAGCACCAGTATGGATGACGATGGGGGCGGTAGTGAGACGAATTGGCCTGTTGGGGGGCAGGTGGATGATGACCTGTTTGCGAATATTCCGGTTGGGATTCGCGAGTTCATGAAGACGGAGAAGAGGTTGAAGAAGAAGCACTTGGAGGAGAAGGGGGCGGCTTGAGGCCTGTGTTGTATACCCTTTGTATATAGGTTATGATTAGATATAGAATAGATGTATATACTGCCTTGTAGGAGACATTGCAGGGATCATGGTGATATATATATTCTCTACTGCGTGGTAATTGCCTGTCATTACCATCCTACCAGCACTACCACCCCCTTTAGACAATATACCAGCAGCAGCGTACCACCTACCCCAACGAGTGTCCTGGCAACTCCTACCAACTATACACGTAAGGTGGCGCGGATCTATACATCCATACTCCGTAGAGGACAAAATTCTGCCATCCATCTCCGCCCGCTATCAAAAAAGTCATCGCAAGCCCTCCCAAACCACAAGACAACGACGCCCCCAAACCCAACAATGTCGATATCCAAATCTGAAACAGACATCATTCTCAACAAAGCCAATGTCGCACTAGCCCGCAGCCAGCGCCTTGTCGCCTCGTGGCTGCCACCCCAGACCGCCGACGAGCTCTCGCACCCCAAGACCGAGGAAGAGCTGCAACGCGAAGAAGATGAGATTTTTACCGCTGTGCCTGAGACGTGCGTTCCCCCATCCTTCGCTTCTATTTATCTCCGACGGATCTGTGCAATGTTGAGGGCGTGAATGTATGCTAACAGCGGATGCAGGCTCGGCGTCGGCGCGCCTCTCCCGACAAAAGCGGCGGACGGAAGCTGGAATCGCACGGAGCTGGATTCGAATGATAAACTGCGGAAACAGCTGCTAGGGAAGAATTATAAGAAGGTCATGGCAGCGAAGAATACGTCTACGTCTACGCCCGTTGCGGGCCAAGCTGGGAAGCCGAAGCCCGGCACTGCGACAAGAGGAGATGACGAGGACGAGGACGACGAGGATGAAGGACGCACGGCTGTGGTTGGGAAAAAGGGTCAGTCGCGGAAGCGAAAAGCAGCATCTACTCCCGACACGGGTGAGACGAATACACCGGACGTTGCGGAGGGAGCGGACGGCGATGGTGGCGAGGCCAAACAGCAAATAGCCGAGCCACGACCGTCAGGGACGAAAGGGAAGAAGAAAGCGACGAGCTTTCTGGATGAAATTCTGGCCCAACGCTCCAAGAAGAGGAAGAAGTGATCCATTGGAAACCCTCAAGCAAACCATATATATACCCAATACGTGTTCTAGTCCACAGCGATACGTCTAAAGCATCGTCTCAAAGCAGCTTCATTCTCGGTTCTAAGCCAAACCGAATCACTTTTGATCCACGAGCCCTAGGGTATATGAGGTAGAGTAGTAAGCAAGTTGGAATTGTCCGCAGCCCGAGGAGCACCAAGACAGTCAGTCGTATAACAGCCGAACGATCACCAATGATCCCTATATTAAGCAAAATGGGAATAATGAACAGGTTATTAGCAACGCCCCCAAAAGTCTGCAAAGAAAGGATGGCACCCATTGGATCCCATCTATGATTGTACAGTGGATGTTTCACCAAAAAGAAAGCAATAGACACAAGAGCAGATATGTCCCTGAATGCGGTTAACGCCATGTGATGAAGCAAGGCCCGAGCAGACATCTCGAACCACCTATTCTAACCGCTTCCGTTTTCGATCGTCCGCATACTGGTCCTCGTCGGGCCGTTCGGCGGTGTCAGCAGGATTGAGGAGGGAGTGGACATTGCTGGCCATGCTAGAACGCCGAGTCGCCGGCAGAGACGACTCGTGACGAGGGAATTTAGGTCCTAAACCCCAACCGTTGTCGTTTGGGGGTGGAGCGGGCTGGTCGGGGTGCAACGGCGGTGTAGCGTGACGGGAGTTTTCTTGAAACCGCCGCGGTGCACCCATCTCATACTGTGCCAGGACCTCTCGGACTTGCTGTTCACTGGAGGTCGGAGTCCGATGGGGGGATGGGGACCAGGGCGCTGTGGCCGTGCCCGATTGGTGGGTCGAGGGGAAGGGAGACACCCCCGGTGGCGGCCAGCCATGCTGTCGAATATCGGCCGACGTATGCCGGCGAGCCAGATTCGGACCTGGCGGCGACGACGCAGTAGAAAGAGGATGGGGCATCGGAGGTTGTGGTGGCGCGGGAGGAGCCTGCGAGCGATTGTAGCTTGGGGAGGCATTGGGACCCCCGATGGATCCATACCGACGAGGGGAGACGGCCAAATGAGACGGGACGGGCGGGCGAATCATGCCCGATCGACCGGTATCCATCATGGACCCCCGGCGCTCATCATGCGGCATTTGGCGCGGGGACAACGGCGGGCCGGGGTCGACGGAGACCGTGGGAATATAGGGTTGTCGGACGGATAGATATGGGTCGGGCGGTTGTTCCAGCGCGCGGATCGCGTCCAGGTGCTTTTCCAGCTCCGCCTGCATGTTGGTCACTACGGTGTGTTAGTAAGGAAGAGCTCGGGCGGAAGGGGACAGAAGATCGCACCATCGCGGTATAACAGGCTCTCGCGGTCAGGGATCATGCCCTGCAGAAAGCGCGAGATGGAATGGGACCACTGTAGGCAAAGACGCGATTAGCAACGGGCTGCAACCGTGGAGCTGGCGAAAGATGCCTCGACGTACATGGTAGCACCTTGTCAGACTTTCCGCCATGGCTTGACACCGGGCGTTGAGAGCTACATTCCCTTCCTCCGCGCGGGTCAGACGGCCATGCATGTCGTACAGGGTATGTTCTAGGTTCATCAGGCGGGCTTCGGTGGCATCGGGGACGGGTTCGGCGGGCGTCCCCGGTTGAGAGGCGGCGGCCTTATGGCTGGGGAAGGAGTCGCGATGGATCAAGGCATGCCGTGAGGCACGCCGCTTGATTTCGCGCAATCCCACCAAGTCGCCGCGTTTGAAATTTCCATTTCCATGTTTGAACTCCCAGAGGGCGGACTCGGGCGACCCGGTGTGGAAGACATCGCTGACTGGAGTGGCGAAGGGGTTAGAAAGGTCCACCATCCGGACTTTGAACGTATCGTACCTTTATGAAACCCGTACATGTTCAGCTGTCGGACAAACGACGAGATATTGGTATGTTTGAAGTATTGTCTGGCAAGTGTTAGTGGTGCCGACCGCCGTGTACACAGCAACCGGAGGGGAGACGAACGCCAGCACTTTTGAAAATTCCGAGGTGGGAGACATGACGAAACTGTCGTTCGTGTTCGACCACGAGATGAGATGTTGGATGCTGGAGTCCTCCAGCATACTGTGACGAGGATGCGATGATTAGCCCGAATTCCCCGGACGGAATCCCCCGATCAACGTACTTGTAAAGCTTGTGAATGAAGGCGGTTTGCACGACCTTGGGCTGCTGCGCGGCGGCAGCAGCTCCGATAGCCTGACCAGGAGGGGTATGATTCCGATTCACATTGCTGTGATCCCCGGAGCCATTGGAGGTCAGGGTCTTGTTTGCGCCTGGTCGATCGCCATCGGACGAGTGGACGGGGGCACCGGCGCCCGTTGCGGGCGTCGACGCGGGCGTGACATCCATGGGATCGCCCATGGAGTGACGCGCCGAGTGAGGAACGGAGGAAGAGAGGACGGGCAGTTGTCGTGTCTTGCCCGGCGGCGCATCAGAAGCGACGGGAGTTCTGGACGGAGGAGGATCGGCGAGACCGCTCATGGCGGACCAGGGGTGGATGAGGAAAAGTGCGACGACGGCCGACGGGCCGGAGAGGGGCACCGCCAGGGATTGTATGGGTAGTAGGTAAGGCCGGATGGATGGGTAGTAGGCGGAAGGAAGAAGAGGAGGAGGAAGAGTAGAGAAGAGAAGCAGAATAGGAGGAGAGAAGAAGGATAGGAGAAGAGATGAGGCGCTCGTGGAGAGTTTAAGGTGGGTGAAGACAGAGAGCAGAGTCTGGGCCGAGCAGATCAACCCTGGCCGCCGCTCGGCTTCATAGGGTTCGGTAGTTTCTGTTCTGTTCTTTTCTTTTTCTGGTTGAGAATATAGGTAATAATACAGAGAAATGGAGACGTTCAGTCGATAGTCTGTGGAGAAGAAGAAGAAAAGAAGAAAAGAAGAGGGAAAGGAAAAGGAAAAGGGGAGAGGTGAAGATAAACTCAGCCGGAGGGACAGATCGGATCGACATCGAAATACTTCGGACGACCTACGTATGATCCTCTCGCCATCGCCAGCATGGATATAAATCCCCTCCACGATCTTCTCTCCCACTTCACCACCCTTTCGCCTCCAGCCCGACGTACCGTGTAAGACATCCCGATCTCTCCGACTCAACATACTACCTTACTGACCAATCGGTCTCCAGATATCACCAGCTCCTCGACCAGCTCCAGCTTCATGAATGGCGCGATGTCCGCGATCGTCTGCACCAGGTCTCTTTTCATCGCGACATCGTAGCATCTCTACCGCTGGAACTCGCCGTTCAGATCGTCAAGCATCTCGATCTGTCCGAGCTACACCTTCTCCGTCGAGTATACACAATCCTCCACCCCATCCAAGCTCTTCCCCGCTAACATCTTCAGGTCTCTCGATCATGGAGGTCACTCCTCTCCTCCGAACTTGCCTGTGACGCAGTGTACAAGAAGTATACAGGGCCACGCGGTACCTCCCCACAAACGCGCCAGGAGTATGCCCGTCAGCGTCTCCGTCTCGAACGGGGACTCCCGGTCTGGACCATCCATCCATCCGTCGACGCGCACCGGCCCATCTTGCTCACTCCTAATACAGCCCGAATGGACTACGCAAAGGGCCGATATGCCTGGATCTACGACGACCACGCCACCCTCATCGTCCAAGATCTGCGCACCCGACACACGCGCGCCTTCTGCACCGAGAACCGCGACATCTTCAGTCGCATCCGCATCTCTGATTCCATCCTGGCGGCCATCACGCCGCGCGGGTAAGCCTCACCCCTGTGCCCGTATCGCACAGAATGAGATATCCCCGGCTGATGCGTACCAGATACTGTATAGTCTGGGAACTGTTGGCCAGCGGCTACGACGGCACCGACCCCGTCAGCTTCAGAATCCCCTCGGTCAACTGCACCGCTTTCGTGGTGAGCGGCGTGCATGTCGCCATCGCCATCGACGGTAAAGACAGCTCCGTCATTCACTGGGATCTCCATTCTCGCGTCGCGCGCACCATCAGCATTGCGCAGCCCATCGTCTTCATGGCCCTCAACCCTGTGCCTAACCTTCTCGTTACCGCTCACATCGAGGAAGCGTCATTGCGCATCGCAAACCACCCCCTAGCCACCCCCAAGGACCAGAACCACCTCCCGGCGTCGTACACGCTAGACCTCCCCGGTATACCCGCCACTTTGGCGCAGCCCGCCCCCTTCCAATCCACAAGCTCAGTAGGATACTTCCGCCTCACGCCGCGACACCGCGAAGACCAAACCCTCGACGAGGGCGATCGCCTCGTCGCGGCCACCTATGACGACTGCCTCGACTGTGTCTCCATACATCTCCTCCCCGGCGAAGACGCCCTCTTCGAAGACCGGTGCGTGGCGGCGCCCGTCGACCACAACCTCCTCTACTACCTCAAGAACGACCGTGGGAAGCCACGAGTCTGGATCTCGAATCCCGATGCGCTACCCGGTGCGCGGCATCGTCCGGCTAGAGCTGTCGATCCCCAGCTGCCCCGCGAGGCGACGAGTCGTGTCTACTCGTCTTCGGGTGCGTTTACCCTCATGGGAGACCGAGACTTTGTCTTGATGGTGGATGAGAATGGGATGAAGGTGTGGTGCTTCAATGAGTCTGTAAAAGAATGGACCTTCGAGGACTTTCAGCCAGAGGTCTAGATATTTATAGTAGGGGTCTTCGCATTTCGTAGAGCGCCATTGAGTCGGGTCAGGTCAGGAGAACATGTATCGGGCGTGAGCTGTGACCTCTCCTAACCGTCCAGAATGATCATAGCAGAAACATCTTTACTTCTATCAGAGGACGTACAATGTCATCTCTAACCAAGTCACGCGATACCAAATACATTAAAGAACAACTAGACGATATACAAATCCATCAATGTCTATAGATCCTCTCCACCGTTTCACATCGGTCACCTCTATTATCGTCGAGCAGTCCTATCGCCCACTTTCTCCCACATCAGTTACCAGGAAGCAGGACCAGGTTAGCCTCGAGGCCAGGAAGAAAGGTCATGCATTCCAGATTATCCAGTCCTGCCCTAGACATCTATCTTACCACCCGGAAAAGAATCAAAAATACAGTGACTAATAAACATCACACAACAGAACGGCTCCGGAGTCTAAGATGGAGTTTAGATACCGAGAGTGAATTCCACACCCACGTCGATGTCGCGGGCCATCTTGACCACCTTCGAGAACTGCACAGACTTCTCGGCAGCGCTCTGGAGGTCCTCAATAGAGAAGATCTTGAGACCAGACTCGTTGAGCTAGAGAAGTCAGTATAAGGTCCCTTCAATCCAATTCAATGACGTACCAGCTTCTGAGCCTGCTCCATGTTGGTACCCTGCAGACGGGCAACAATGGGGATGCGCAGACCCATCTCGTTCACAACGTTGATCAGACCCTGGGCGATGGCGTCACAGCGGACGATACCACCGAAGATGTTGACGAAGATAGCGGTCACCTTGGGGTCGCTGGTGATGAGCTCGAAAGCAGACTTGATGGCAGCAGGGGTAGCACCACCACCGACGTCAAGGAAGTTGGCGGGAGAACCACCGTTGAGCTTGATGATATCCATAGTGGCCATGGCAAGACCAGCACCGTTGACTAGATCCATTAGCAAGTGATCGAACTGTAGATCATCCGAATGACCTACCCAAGCATCCGATATCACCGTCAAGCTTGATGAAGTTCAGGCCGTGCCTATCAACAGTTAGAGCCTAATCGTTCAGACAGTCATAGCAATACATACTCGGCAGCCTTGACCTCATCGGCATCTTCCTGGGTGGTGTCTCTCCAGGAGAACACCTCCTTCTGACGGAACTCGGCGTTGTCATCGAAGCCAAGCTTGGCATCCATGGCCATGACCTTGTGGTCAGAGGTCTCAGAGAGAGGGTTGATCTCAATCTGGGTGGCATCCTTCTCCATGAAGACCTTGTACAGCTTCTGGATGGTGTCCTTGGCCTCGGGGATGCACTGCTCAGAGAAACCGAGCTCGGTGGCGATCTTCAGGGCGATCTCGTCGGTCACACCGGTCTTGATGTCGATGGGAGTGGTGATGATGGCCTCGGGGTTCTCCTTGGCGACAGCCTCAATGTCCATACCACCCTGGGAGGAAGCGACGATAACGGGGCTCTGGGAGGCACGGTCCATCAGGACAGCGAGGTAGAATTCACGGCGAGCGAACTTGCGCTCGCAAATGTACACAGAGTTGCAAAGACGGCCAGCGGCACCGGTTTGCTTGGTGATGAGCTTGTGGCCGATCATCTGGCCGGCGAACATCTTGGCCTCAGTAGGGCTGTTAAATTCTCAGTCAGTGTCGAAACCAGGTATAGGGATCGAAGGGAACCCACGAGTAGATGACGCGCACACCACCCTTGAGGCCGTTGTCGAAGGAACCCTTACCACGGCCACCAGCAAGCACCTGAGCCTTGATGACCATGTCGTCGTTACCTGGCGGGATCAGACTTAGCACCGCGCGAACCAGTGTTTGCGGACGGGGTGAGATATACCGAGAGACTTGGCGACGGCCTCAGCTTCCTCAGCGGAGCGAGCGACCTCACCCTTGGGCATACCAATGCCATACTATAGTCTTCTATCAGCGATGTTGAAGAGATAGGAATCCGACGAATACCGGGGTGTACGGACCGACTTGAGGAGGTTGGCGGAAAGGTACTCGTGGATGGACAGGTTTCTCTGCTGCTGACCGAGACGAGTCTGGACGGAGGATTCCTATAAAGACCACATGTTAGTCGTAAATGATTCCCAGTATAGCCATCGGGTTGACCCTTACCGTCGCAGCCCGAAGGGCCGTCGCAACGGGTCTGCTGCGGGCGATTCTGAACATATTGAAAGGGGAATAAAACGAAAAATGAGAGGAGAGAGTGACTGAAAAGTAATGAGGGAGAGGAGAGTTGGGGAGAATCCCGGAAGGAGATTATTCTGCCAGGAGAAGAAGAGGGAGTAGACCGCGGAGGGTTGTTGATCGGGGGGAAACAGCTTTCTTTTTCACGGCTGCGCTTCTCGGGATGATCTTGTTCGTTTTGCCTTGGCTGTACGGGACGGGCGCGGTCACCTGACGGGCCAACCAGCGTGCGCTCTCGGGATGACTCAGCCACTGCGATTCCGACGCGAATTTAACGGAAGCCTGCTATGTCTTCTTCCCGAGCCATCGGAGTCGGTTCGATATCTCTTCTTCTGCTGGGGAGGAGTGGTGGTAGATAGAAGAGACTCTTCACGTCTGGTGTGTCAGTGCCTATTGAAAGCGTGTCTCCATTCGCGTGATGTCCATTCTCAACAGCCCTCAGTCCTGTGTTGCGATACTTGGCATCACGGCAAATCGTTTATACGGGTTAGTATACTTCCACCTATCTATATGGGCATCCAACAACACACAATAAGCGCGTCGAAAAGTCAATTACATTTGAATCGCGCAACAATAATTGCATATGTATGGCAATAATTATGCCCACCTAGTCAGGAATATCCTTCCCGACACTCATCGCCGCAACGTCTCCTGGTCATTCGGGTATGAGGTATGAGATGCCGCACTCACTTTCGGGCACCCTTCAAACGATACAGCTTGAACATGCGTGCCATGATCCGCTGGAACAGCCCTGTCCATCCCCAGCCTCCAGCCACAAGCCAGACCACCCAACTCTTGTTCCCTTCCCAGATCCAGTTCTTCCGGCCTTGGGCCCACGGCCAAAACCAGCGCCAAGGTGCAGAGCCGTACAAGACCTGCGCGACAACACTCTTCGCGTAGGCCGTATTAGGCATGGCACCGTCCTGACTATGTGTCACCCGGCGATGATACTCATCCTCAATGGGAGCATATATCGAGTTCGGTAGCAGACTCCGCTGCGTCCGGGCAATGCGCGACTGCACGCCTCCAGTAACAACAGTCGTCACATTGACACTGTTCAGTTAGTGACGGAGAAATCTCATTCACGGAAAGTATTCGTACCCAAACGGAGCCAATTCCACCCGTAGGGTTTCACTGAACGAATGCAACGCAGCCTTCGAGGCATTGTAGACAGACCCGAATACATAGGGAATAACCTGAGGATGTTAATAATCTTTAAAAAGATCTGAGCGTGTTGTTGGGCAACGAACTCCCGCGACAGATCCGATCTGTACAATAGTCCCCTTCGCCTTGATCAGGAGCGGCAAAAACGTCTGGCACATGGAGATCACGGAGATAAAATTGGTCTCAAAGGTTGCACGCGCCTCTGCAAGGTCCACCTCCATCGCGGGAACGGTATAATCTGCACCACGTCAGTCTCACTATGCTCCCCTGATCGCCAGAGATGAATGCATACTCCGGCCCCTGCGTAATGTTAGTAGTGGACTTCCATACTTGACGCATTGAACTCACGCATTATTAACTAGATAATCAAGTCCCTTGTCTCCAAGTAACTTCACTACCTCCTCGTAACACCGCTGCACACTTTCCTTATCGTCCACGACAAGGCTTAGTGTTTCGATCCCAACCGAGGCCAGGTCCTCGATCGTCTTCGCATCTCGCGCCGTTGCGAACACGCGCAAACCCTGACGGTGGAACTCACGCGCGAGTGCGTTACCGATGCCGCCAGGGGAGCACCTGGAACATAGGTTTAGTAAGGGTGGACAAGTGTTACAGAGTGACCACGATGCGACTGTACGACGTTTGGGGCGTTGGTGGCACCTACCCTGTGATCAGGACGGACTTGCGCTTATCCTCTGCATTCGCCATAGTACCCGGTATTGCGGAGAAAATCTCCAACAAGTATTTAGGTTAAGGTTGAAGAAGTTGTGGATGTTGCCAGTGCATATCCCCTAACACGGTGGTTTAGGCGGTGGTGCTGTCAACCTCGGTACCTACGTCGTCACCACTGGAGCTCCGCTTATTAGCCAATGGGAGGACGTGCTGCGTCTAGCGCCAGAAGTACAGCTTGTGATAAGGATTATTTTTCCCTTTCGATTGAGATTAGAACATTGCTTTGCTTTCGTTTTCTCTTCGTCTCTTCCAAAAGATAACCTTCTCTTTTTGAGATTTACTTGTTGATAAACAAAAGCATCAGTATACGGAGTAGGCCGAATAGAGCTTTGCGAAGTATATCAAACGTGTCTCCACCAAACGACTACAAGTAGTCACTGGGACATTGAAGAGAAGCAATGAAGCTTTGCCAGAGACAGTCTAGTTGAAAAGGCCACTGACCATTGTGAATGACTATATAATTTACTAGTGTTAATAGCAGTATACTTTTCCTTCAATACCCATTGAGAGCAGGTGAAAGGTGACATAAGAACAGACGGCTCAAATTCCAACGATAGAAAGTTCGCGGCTGTGGTAATTTGCGAATATGACCATGGGTCCTTCAACAGTGTACAATGAACGGAACTTCCACATCACGTAGGCCGAGAACAGTCGCTCGAAACATTGCATCATCGAGCTTCTTGGCGCAGATGTAGCTTGTAACAGCGGTGCCTGGACTAAAGGGATGCTTGGCAAGGTGACATCAGCAAGGAGGAACGACGATATCATGGATTTTCTAAGATGTTTTCTTCGTGATATCCCTTTCAAGATCGGCGGCGTAGCCATGAGCATACTATAGAGGATACCGTAGTTCAAGCAGGTAATGAACAGCAAATCTTAGCGACTATTCCTCGAGTGGATAGAGCATAGTATTGAGTGACAATGTACAACAAAAGAAGCTCGATGTGCGGAACAAGAAGACTCCCACCTAATTGAGAACTAATCACGCCTTTTAGGTAACTAGATGACTCGGATTTGTCATGCCAAATAGTCTCGTACATATTCCACCCGTCGATCAGGGAGTCCGCTGGATAAACCCCTGGGACAGGATCAACATAGTGCAGTATGCAAGCTGCGTAGTCTCTGCATGTATGAGGATCATGGACCGAAGGTATGCCGATAGCTGGAATGACCCACCGATGTACTTTGTGCATAGGGCAATGACTGTTATCAAAGCTGCAGATATCAGTCACTCCGTGTCTACTACACAGTACCTGAGTACCTGCCTACTATGTATAGATGCCTAGTAAGGTAAGTGTGTTATTATGATCACCGGGATGATTGGAGGAGAACAGAACCAAGCCTTACGGGCCGTCTGATTTGCCTGGTGTTTCCCCACACTACGTGCCGATGTCCGACGCCGGCGTCATCCGCGAATTGCGTTTTCCGCCTTACGACGCTCGCACTGGCATTATTTCTTGCTTCCAGGCTTTAGCCTACCCGGTGAGGGGCAAATTTTCTCCAGTTCTACGACCTGATAAATAGGCGTTGTTCTGCCCTACGTTGCCGGAGTAGATCATGTTCCCCTTGCTCCTGATCGCTCCGTCGATGTCATACTTCGGATAGATCCTATTTCATTTCATTTGTCGGATGGGATCGGAGTGGCTGGCGCCCCCGAGTCCTCTTCATTGGCTCCGATCTATCTACGGGCAGTCGGGTATCGAAGGTTTCACCTCCATCTCGTATATGAGGTTCTCCTGCATATCTGGCCGATGAAAGTGCCAGTCTACCAGACTATTTCATTCTGAAGAATCCCCTTCTCCTTTCTTCGGCACGCTCATCGCATTCCTTGATGCAGATCAGAAATCTGCTATGGTGATCGACCTCATTCATAACACAATAAAGCCAGCCTTATCCCCTGACGAGCTGAAGTACGGGCCACCGAGCAACTATGGTGACATCGTTCTGTAAAGAGTCACAATGAATCTCGAACTTCCAGTTCCCAGACATATGTTGAGTCCTGGGGACGATGGATATCGCACTCCCACCATCGAGGACACCCAGCGTGACTTCAGCTTCCAGCATGAGAACCTCTGCACCTACCCGTCCGCTGGCGCCACTGTCAGCGAAGCCCACACTTCAGCTCTGGAGAATGTGTACCGCACGTTTTCCCGCAAACCCCAAGGGGATGAGGCTGGTTTGGATGATGTGACTCTTCCCCGAAGCGAATCAGGGCACTCCCCGTCTAACCTAAGCTGGAAGAAACGAATTAGACATATTACTTGGGCTTTCTTTACCCTGACCATGGCCACGGGCGGTATCGCCAATGCACTGTATAATAGTATTGCCCCCGTCTCATTCAAAATGGATTGGGATGTGCTGACACCAAGAGCAGTACCCTATCGATTTCGCGGATTGGATACCATTGGAATTGTATTCTTCATATTCAATATCGCGCTGTACCTGATGATCTGGGGTCTGCTACTTGCACGGTTCTACTTTTATCCATACACCTTCAAAGCGTCTTTTTTGCACCCGACCGAGTCGTTATTTGTCCCTGCGTCCATGGTGTCTTTTGGGACAATCTTGATCAATATCTCGCAATATGGTCCGAGCCACAGCATGCCGTGGCTTGCGGAGGCCGTGCGACTTCTGTTTTGGATTGATGCCGGTCTTGCGGTAGTCTTTTCTGCTGGTATATATCTTCTGCTGTACGTCGAACACTTCTCCAAACATCTCCAGCCGCTTATTTCCCAATTCAATCAGGTGGTCGACGCAGACTTTCACTATCGCCCAGATGACTCCCATCTGGATCTTTCCAGCCTACCCCATGCTCATCATCGGCCCTCATGCGGGTATTCTCAGCGAAAAGCTTGACCCTCTCATTTCCCTGCGCATTATCATCGGCGGGACCACCATCCAGGGGGTCGGATTTTTGGTCTCGTTGATGGTGTACTCGGCGTTCATCTACCGACTGATGTCGCAGAAGCTTCCCCGGGAGAACGTCCGGCCCGGAATGTTCGTGTCCGTTGGTCCGAGTGCCTTTACCGTGGCAGGGATTGTGAACATGGCCGATCACGCAAAACGATGTTTTCCCGCCGATTTTATGGGTAATGGTGCCTTGGCTGCGGACGTTCTAAAAGTCGTGGTTGATTTCTCTGCCTTGTGGCTGTGGGGGTAAGCACGCTACACCTTCTTTGAAGACATTGACTGATGGTTTAGACTGGCGATATTCTTCTTCTTCATCGCCAGTGGTGCCCACTGGTCCGTCATTGGACCGGGTCGACTGGTCTTTTCCATGGCATGGTTCTCGTTTATTTTTCCCAACACGGCGTTGGTCACTGCGACCTTTGCTATTGGCAAAGCTTTTTCGTGCAAACCCATCTTGGTCATCGGGTGTGCCATGGTAATATTCCTTGTTCTGATGTACTTTTTTGTGTTTTATATGATGGTCCGGGCCATTGTATTGAAGCAGATCCTTTGGCCTCAAAAGGGTGAGGACAAGGATGAGGGAGGCTTCGAAGTGCATCAGATCAAACCCGAATCCGACGAGGAACAGACTCCAGTGTAGGGTCTGACGATGATATCTATATACATTTACCTGCTTTTGAGCGTTGCATGTATATACCCCATGAATTTGTTCAATTGTGTCTTCATACTTTCTCCTACGAAACACAGACATAAAAATGGCGTCCAATCATGTCTGTGGCCAAGACTCTGAAAGCCGGCAATTTCCAAAGATGGAATAGTGTGTCTGCAAATCAGCCTCCGATTGGCTTTGTCAAATAATTCCTTCCCCGATAAGGAAATCCATCGTATGGAATGCGGGAACTTAAACCTCTTGCCGCAGATAATTTTTTTTTTTCTGTCGCCCCCATTCTTTTTCTGCCTTGACTTGACGTCTCGTGCTCTCGATCTGTCAGACCATCGTTTGCGGTGATCTGAATTTTGCATCTCCTGGCAGATTTCTACTCTTATTAGGATCAAATCCCTATCGTCAAAATGCCGCAGAAGATTTACGTTACCTACAACCAGGTATGCTCTTCATTGTTCGCCCGCTCGAAATTTCACTTTCCGACGCTGCCCCGCCATACCTATACATCACATACCGACTGCACCAGCGCTGCACACACTGTCAAATAAAGGGTCTACCTTGCATATACATACCAGACAACAGTCAAGTGCACGTTTGTGGCGTCCGATGACAGGCGCATTTGCAATATCCATGCACGGTCCACCAATCGCACCGGATGACCTGGCTAACATTCCCCGATCTTGACAGGTGCACAAGCTGTGCCAGACCTCGGCCGACCGCATCCTGAATGCCTTCCACCCCAACCTCATGATCGCCATCGGCGGCGGCGGCTATGTCCCTGCCCGTATCCTCCGGTATGCCCACACCGGCCTCGAGAATCGCTCCCGCGGCCCGACTCTAATCTCATCCGGACAGGTCCTTCCTCAAGCGCTCCGGCGAGCCCAACATCCCCATCCAGGCCATCGGCCTCTCGCTCTATGAGGACCTCGGCCGCGGCGACCCCGAAGAGGTCCCCGGCACCAAGGTCACCCGCACCCAGTGGCTGGATCTCAGCTCCCTCGAGATGGCCAACCTGATCGGCAAGAACATTCTCATCGTCGACGAGGTTGATGACACGCGGACGACCCTGGAGTACGCCGTGCGCGAGCTCCAAAAGGATGTCGAGCTGGCCCAGAAGCAGCTTGGTCGCGAGGGCGAGAAGACGAACTTTTTCGTTTTTGTGCTCCACGTACGTATACCCTCTTTGAAGCATACGCCGTGATGGGTGGAACTGATATTGGCCACAGAACAAGAACAAGCCGAAGAAGGGCGTCTTGCCCGCTGATATGATGGAGTCGGGCCACTACCACGCCGCCCTCACGACCGATGACGTCTGGATTTGCTATCCCTGGGAGGCCAAGTATGTTAACCGCGCGCCTGATGTCTAGTTTAGTTCGTGGCTAATCGCTGTTCGTTTAGGGATATCGACGAGCACGACCGTCTCTCCAGCGAGAACCCTCTCATCTGAGCGGTCTAATAGAGCCTTATCCTTACGTTCCTGGTTCCGACTCCCGCGCATCTAGATATCCAGCTTCCTGCTTTGCATACTGGTTTCGCAAGCTTGCACATAATCTCCCGCCTGGCCAGTTGCGCCACGGTGCACATGTTACGATATGAATGGTGTTTTGATGATCTCCGATAGAAAAAGTCAATTTTGAGAACTAGCCATAACGATGCAATGCATAGACCGCTTCATTCTCTAGCCCGGCGTTGTCCGTTTCTACTCCTAGTCGATCACCCCTTACACTGTTCCTTACGAGTTGGAAATCATGTGGTATCAATTGGCAAACCGCAGCCGGATATCGTACCGAGCCACGCCTAACGATTCTGGTATATATAGAACATTCGACAGTATTACCCCTGACATAGACTCGAGAGTCGATCGAAACAATCGCCTAAACCAACACATTCTGACGGGAAAAAAAGGAAACCGCTTAGTCGACATCGATATTCTGCGCGCGCAGCTCGGTCTTCGCCTGCTCAATCTGCTTCTGTAGCTCGGCGTGTGCCTCGGGGACGTCGTTGAAGGTCAGGATCGCCAGGCCCAGTCGGCCGAGGAGGTAGGCCCCGAATGACATGACGGCGTAGAAGGGGAGCTGGGGGAAGTGGGTGTTAGTGGGGTGTGCGGGAGGCAGTGTATTGCATGCGGAGACGTACAACGGGGATGACCTCCTTCTGGACGGTCTCATTGAGGGGGACCAGGCCCAAGTAGAGGACGAGGTAGAGCTGTCGCAGAGAATGGTGTTAGCTGGTGCGTGGGTGCGATTCAGGGTGGTGGTTGGCGTACGGAGGAGACGAGCAGGAGGACGGAGAGGGTCTGTTGGGCGCGCGTCATGGTTGATGGGATTGAATTGAGCAAATTAGAGAATGGGATGGCTGTGGAATTAGAATGAAGTTAGGAAATAATGGGTTAAAGAGAGACGCGAAGGGACGTGGGAATGGAGAGTTGAACTGAACTGGAGAACTGGAGAGGTGGTCTGGCCTTTGAACGCGTTAGGTAAGTCGGTCTCCTGTCGTCTCCGAATGCGCTCCTGGCCGCTGGGGCTGCCGTATTCCACTATAGCCTGGGATTGCGATAGAAGGGTATTATTATGAGGAAATAATGCTATAATTATCTTTTAATGTAGATAATGTATCATCCTGTCTGTATCTGAGGTAGTCTTCTAGTGGTATACTACGAATTATACATGTCCTCATGTGGTGCCTCAGGCCGCCCACACCCATCACCATTATTGGTCCACTCGGGACTTCTCACAAACATCTACCTTCAGTCCGTCGATGATTCTTGACTGTGCTGCATCCCATCACTCTCACTTGATATTAGGTCTTGTACTGCGTGTCTTCTTGACCGAGTCCGGAGAGTCTGTCACCACACACGTTTGGTCGAGTCAGCAGCAAACACATTGACTGACCTCCTCTATAGACCACCATATATTGACCTCGCAGGCTAGCATAGAAGGGATGAGTGACCAAAACCAAGCATCCGCGGAGCAGACGCTCTCAGTTTCGGATATACCGGCCTCCAATTCGGGAGGATTGGATCTTCCTCCGTTGGACCAGGTCCTCTCCGACCTAGGCCCTCTTCCAGCATCATCAGATGAAGCCACTACGTCAGTGTCATCCGAAGAAGACCAAGCTCTTTTCAACTCCCTGCAAAGTGCCCTCATGGAAGCGGAAAACAGCCCAGATGATGGCAATCTCTCTTCGCTGGAGACCGTCCCAACCATCTTATCCAAGCTATGGAGTTGCAGATCGCGCTACCTGCCGCAGGCTGCGGAGGCGTTGGCAAACGGGAGTCGAAACCGTGAGTATCCCGTTGACGTCGTCTTTCATCTGATTAATATGTTATAGCGTCATGGCGACTTCCATACGGGCAGACTGGGATCTTGAATTTCTTTCTTCAACTGCTTTCTTCGAATGCAGATGTTGATACCGGCGTCCGACTTCATTCTTTGCGGCTAGTGGGCAATTCCTGCGCGGATACCGGTAAGTCTGATACCGTGTGTCTGGTATCGACCTCATTCTGACACTCACAGATGATAATAGAGCCGTCGTCGTAAAGGACAACTACACCGCTGTCATTCTTCGGCAACTGCGGAACCCTGAACTTGTCAAAGTGGTGATTCCTGTTATATACAACCTTTGCGTTGATAACGGTAAGTATCCAATCCAGGCCAGGCATCCATTTTTTAACAAGTCATAGAACCTTCCCAGTCGCAGGTGGCTGCGAACAAAATCGTGTATATCATTTTGAAGCTACTAAAGGATGGCGCTTTTGAAGACAACGATACCCTTCTCACCTTTGCCTATGAGCTGATGGAATTAGTCGCAGAACAAGGTATTTTACAACACTTATCTATGTTGCTCCATACTGACCGACACAGAAAAAGGGATCGAGGCATCCCCCAATGGAACCATCTCTCTTCTGATAGACCTTGCACTTGACAAGCAAGCCACCCCCGCCATCTCCCAGTTCGTAACCATCGTCAACTGTCTGACGGCGTATCTGGACAACAAGCGATTCCAAGACACCTGCATATCGAACAACATGATGAGCGACGTGTTGTCCGTGCTCCAACGGTCACTGGACATCGGAGCCGGTCCGCTCGCCCCGGAAGAGACCCAAGCCCTGGCACAGCTGCGCTTAAAGATCAACCAGACCCTCTCGGAAGTCTCCGCGTCCCCCGTATTCGCGGACGTCTACCCCGTCGGCTCGCCGTTGTCACAGACACTGAAGACCTGGTTGAACTCCCCGGAGGACCAGCTCCAGATCTGCGCCTGCGTGATGCTGGGCAACCTAGCCCGCTCCGACGAAGTGTGCGAAATGATGGTCCGCGAACTCCAAATCCACAAGAACCTCATCCAAATCCTCAAAAGCGACGCCCGCGGCGCCGTCCTCCACTCCGCCCTCGGGTTCCTGAAGAACCTGGCAATCGCAGGCGACAACAAGCTGGCTCTGGGCGAAGCAGACATCATCCCGGCCGTCTCACATCTCTGGTCGTACGAGACCGTCCCGCAGGTCCAGTTCGCGGCAACCAGCATCGCCCGCCAGCTGATCATCTCATCTGTCGAGAACATCACCCGCTTGCTGGAGACGCTCCCCGAGGACCAGACCCAGACGTATCTGTCTCTGTTGCTGGCGCTGTCTGGGAAGACAGACTCGACTCCCATCAAGACTGAGATCGGGCGCATCGTGGCGTCGATATGTCGGACGGTGATTCCGAAATCTCGGGAAGAGGATGCTGCCGCGCGGGGACTGGTTGAGCGTTTATTTAGCATGCATGACGCTGTCGCGCTCCCGCTGGGTGATATGATCGCCCAGACGCAGTGGCTTGTTGTGCGAAGTGAGGGCTGGTTTGCGCTTGCGTTGATGGGGTCGAGCGAACTGGGAGCTGGGGCTGTGGTGGGCTGTTTGCTGAAGCAGAATCTGCTTCCGTTGATAGAGGAAGTCTTGCGAGAGAATCCTGAGACCGCAGACGAAGCGGATAGACTCCGGTTGACGAAGGATCGTGATAATATCATTGTTCTTGTTCAGGAGTTGTTGAAGAATGAGGTAAGATGTCTTTCTTCGTTGCGGTTAGGCACGTTCTAATATCCCTTCTAGACTGTGTCTCTTCCCGATGACTGGAAAGAGACTGTTCAGACTTTGATGAATACGCATGTCGCCCAGCACTTGAAGAGCAGCTCAGCGTAGATAGAGCGGACGTTTTGGATGCATGAAGACTTGCCTAGACAATCTATCCAATTCAACTTCATTAACGTATTTACATTTGGATGCAGGCATCTCAGCATTAAGACGTCTGTGGGCAGACAAACTCCCTTGCGTACAGCCGATATCGCTGGAGAACATCGGTAGCATCTAAACCACCATCTGGATCTCCGCCAGAATAATGCGCGGCTAACCCCTTCCCATCAATGATGATCCGGCGTGTGTCCCCGTACGCCTCATGGATTGTCCTCGAATCCAGCACGCCCGACTCACTCTGCTTGAGCAAAAGCTGCAGCGTGCTGAAATCCTCGTCGCCCCGCAAACACAGCAAATTCGGACTAATACTCTCCACGGGATTACTCCACATCGGGAATTTATACCGAAACAGATGTCCCACCTGCAAATGGTAAAGGAACGAGTAATGCTGCTGCGCGTGGACGGTCCAATGGTCCAACCCGGGACCATCCTCGCCATACATAGACGTAGCGATAGGTGTCCGATCCATGTCCTCCTCATCCGCAAGAAGCCAGCGGTGACTGTGCGGTGGTACTGAGAACTCCCCATTGGCTATGAAATTCGCCGGTCCCTCCCAGCGGGGGAGGTCAGCGACGCGCCAGTCTTGCGCAGCGTGCTCCTGAGACTGCGCTGGCGGTAGCTCGGGGAGATAAGGCAGCGCGGTCCCGGGGTGGCTATGTAGCGTCTTCAAGGACGCCTGGTTGACCACGTTCGCGGAAACGAGGGCCGAACCGGCGTAGTCGAGCTTTGTCTTGACGATCGTGGGGATTGTGTGGTCCTCTAGGAAGACGACGTCGCCGTCGATCCAGATGTACATGTTCGATTCGCCGTGTGCGGCGTCATTGCCGGGTTGGGATGTTGTGTACTGGGGAGAGCTGTCGATGAGGGATTCGAGCCATTTCAGGTTTGTCGTGTCGTTGGTCTTGGGGAAGAAGATGACTTCGTCGATGAACCCGCGGTTAGATGCTAGGTTTTTCTTCGGCCTAATTAGCATGTGTTCTTGCGGGGGAAGAAGTATCTGACTTGTAAGTAGCAGTCGAGGATTTCTGTCCGCGCGGACGAGTAAAACGGGACGACGGCGATGATCTTGAAATCATGGGGTTTGCTGAGGTATCCCGATCCCTTGGAAAAGGCGCGAAATGGGACTGCAGAGTATCGTTGGGCGAATAAAGGGAGAATGCCCAGGTCAAAAAAGGATGAGAACGAGGAATAAAGCCCGAGGAAGACTGCAGTCACGCAGATCGAGCTGACAATGCTCCATATCATGGGAGACATCCAGTATGGATCTCGGGTAGACTTTTCCCGACGTGCTTCCAGGTCATATTGATATTCAGGACGACCCATGTTGGATTACTTGCATGGCAACTCACTGCGAGATTGTACCAGGAAGCCATGAGGGCGACAATGCCTGGGCCGGTTGACTTAAGACCGACGCTAGGACAATGACCAATCTGCAGGACATTGTTCATGTCCGCATTCGGATATTTCATGAGAATCTCATCGCGAGCAGTCAACATGGGCTGAATAATGAATGACTTGACCGGATCAGTCGCACGAGAGCCACCGTCAGGAATGTGGGTCGTTCATGGTGTAACTTTGCGCAATGCGCGGGTTGATCGTGGAAACACGTGAGTATTGTTTACACAGTAGGTGTAGGCTGTACGGAGTAGACTTGGATTCCTGCAATGCGAGGAATCGTGGAAACATGTAGCTTGACATCCGCTTGTTTACTGCAAGACAACCTTTCCGTCAGTGTCAATACCCATGGGATTTGGGTGGGGACATGACCTACTCACAGATTCTAACTATTGTATCTCTGCATAATCTTGTCACTCCATGTTGACGACTGTCAGAAGAGATTGCGTCGTTCTACTTGATCTTGTCCGGTTTGTACTCCGGAGTATACCAAGTAGGCGATGACGTCGTCGGCACGTGCATCCGAACCGACTCCGCTAAATCACCCGAGCTCCTCGTCTCTCCTCATGTCCACGCCGCTGTTTACCCTCTATCCTGCGAACGAATGACTCTCCCAAACGGCGATATCCTGCCTCCTGCATGAGAACATGAGGACGGCGGTCCTTTTTGGACGATTCTGTCTCAGATGTGGCGGTAATCCGCAGCTAGCCTCCCGCATTGTTCCTCCGCCGCGGTTGCGCATCAGCCGTGTACCATCATGGACTCAAGGACAATGGGGCCGATCACGAAGGAAAGCCCCCATCGCGGGGACGTTACTACTTGCCTCGCTATCTCCCGGCGCCTTTTTGAAGCTCGCAGAGAAGGGTGATGGGGGTGAGAAGACGGGCGAAATGCAGATGCTCGAGGTGTCGCGCCAAGAGATCCGGAAGACTGTCGCAGAGGATGCGCGAGGGCTCACCAGGGTGCGACAGAGGCTGTTTGTCTTCTGGTACTATTATATCTACGATCCTATTGCGACGGGCTTCAGATTTGTCCATTTGGCGGTCGTCTTCCTACCCGTCATCCTCACCATCCCAGCTGTCTGGCTAGGGAAACGAATCCAAGGCCGCAAGGATGTTCGCACAGGCACGCTGTGGTGGTATCGCTTTCTGGTCAGGTCGATGGAGCGTGCCGGGCCGGCTTTTATCAAAGTATGTCTACTCTTCCAGAGCGCCTGGTTCTGGGGTTGGTTGCTGACACGACCTAGCTCGGACAATGGGCTGCCTCTCGCACCGATATCTTCCCTCCGGAAATGTGTCAGATCATGTCTTCTCTGCACTCTAATGCACCTGCCCATTCTCTCCATGACACCAAGAAGACCATTGTCAAAGCCTTCAATGGGATGCGATTTGAGGATATCTTCGAGGAGTTCTACGAGGAGCCCCTTGGAGTCGGTGCCATTGCGCAGGTGTACAAGGCAAAGTTGAAGCCAAATCTCGCGGAGGCGGACAGCAAGCTCCTCACGGGTGAACCGCAAAGCCTGCGTGAACGGGTCCGAAAGAACGTCGATGTCCTGGTGAAGAGCAGCCCCCGGCGCGTCCCGTCGTCCTACGTGGCCATCAAAGTGCTACACCCCAAGGTGGAACGCGTGATCCGTCGAGACCTCAGGATCATGTCGTTCTTCGCGACCCTGATCAACGCAATCCCCACGATGCACTGGTTGTCTTTGCCGGACGAAGTCCACCAGTTTGGGGAAATGATGAAACTGCAACTGGACCTCCGGATCGAAGCCTCCAACCTTAATAAGTTCCGCAAGAACTTCAGGTCCCGGACCACTGCGTGGTTCCCTTTTCCCTACATGGATTATACGACGCGCGAGGTGCTCGTGGAAGAATTCGCCCATGGCATCCCGCTGTCCACGTTCCTGGAAGTGGGAGGCGGCGACTACCAGCAAGAGATTGCAAGTGAAGGACTAGACGCCTTCCTTCACATGCTCTTGATTGATAACTTTGTTCACGCTGACCTCCACCCGGGCAACATCATGGTTCGCTTCTACCAGCCCAGCGAACTGGACATTTCTCTCCGCAAGCCGGACCGCGCCTCGGACGCCCCAACCGCTGCCGAAGCAGACGTCACCGAGACTATACTCTCTCGACTGCGTCCGCATGCTCATGATCCAAAGGAGTGGGAGAAGGCGCTCAACCAGTTGAACGCGGAGGGGTATCGCCCGCAATTGATCTTCATCGACACCGGCCTGGTCACCGAGCTGAACAACACCAACCGCAGGAACTTCCTCGATCTGTTCCGTGCTGTCGCAGAGTTCGACGGGTACCGCGCAGGCCAGCTCATGGTCGAACGGTGTCGCCAACCAGACGAGGTGATCGACCAGGAAGTGTTTGCGGAACGAATGGGTAACCTCGTCCTCAGCGTCAAGACAAGAACATTCGCATTGGGCAATGTGAAGATCGGAGATATCCTCAGCAAGGTGCTCTCCATGGTCCGCGACCATCACGTACGACTTGAGGGTGATTTCGTCAACGTGGTCATCTCCATACTCCTGCTCGAGGGGATCGGACGGACCCTGGACCCGGATCTTGATCTCTTCAAGAGGTGAGTACATCTTCTCCTCTATACTGTGTACGCTCTGCTAACTGTGTAGTGCTCTTCCTATTCTGAGAGCCCTTGGCTCCAGCCATACGTTCTTGGAGAATATCCGATCGGGCGACACGTCCATGCTGCGCGTGTGGGTTGGTCTGGAAGCGCGTGGCCTCCTTCGAGCCAGCATTGAGAGCGTCGAACAATGTGTCAAATACGATCTCTTATCTCCCAATATCTAAAAGGAGGACCAACCACGAAGCTTGGCATTGGGCTAGACTAGACCTATCAGTGCTTTGGCCTGACTCGATTCGAGATAGAGATTTGTATAGGTGTGGGCGGTTGTTTGGCGTACCCCTGGTCATTAGCCTGTCACGATTGTTTATGATGTGATTAGCATGAATGCAAATATGTACATTAATAGTTCATAATTCAACTCCTACGAAGGTAATTCTTGCCAGGTAAATATGTGATGAACTGGTTGCAACTATAATACAACAATAGACACAATGCTTCATTATCATCCAACCCATTATCCAAGGCTACAAAATGCCAACTTAAGAAAAGTCCATAATAATACAATGCCCAAATGCAAAGCAATTCGCCCACAGTATGGATGGAAGCCGCCAGACGCCCGCGCCGTGCTGATAGAAGTATCGAGAGTGGAGATTCAGGCCAAGTCAGTGCACCGAGCGCTCAGTTTCCGTTCTCGCGAACGGCAGCACCGCTGGCGCGCCACCACACATCGCCGCCCCATCTCATCAGGCGCTCCACGGCGGCAGTCGGCGAGTCCAACGCGGGCCGGATATCAAGGTAAAAGACAGGCTCGCCGGTGGGCTCCGGGGGCCCGGAGTAGTAATCGATAACGTAGCGGACTTCCTTCGGGCCGGACGGCGTCTGTCGCAGCACGTACCAGTCATGGCGGTCGAAAGGAGGGTTCGACCTGAACACATTAACACCACATCTCCGCGCAAAAAAGGGAAAGGAAAAGAACTTACTCAAACTTCGCCGGATACACATACCCGAGCGCCTGAAGAATCCGCGCCTTGGGCGTCAACTCCTTCGGCCGGCCCTGGAACCGGAGCAGCCGGGGCTGGGGCTCAGCATCCGCCGCGCCGGTCATCTCGTCCCGCATTGCGTCCATAGCGATATTCTCCTCGCCGCGACGACACTTTTCCCACCCGTGCGCCAGGCCGCGGGCGAAGATGCGCTCCCACCCGACGATCTCGGCCCAGGCGCCCTCGTTCAGGAAGTTGTGCACGGCCACCATCGCCTCGACCGCGTCCTGCGGCGTGTCCGTGTACCCCTTGCGCAGCATCGCGTTGTACATCTGCTGCGGCGACGGGTACTCCCAGTTGCCGTCAGTGTCGCCGCGCGGTATGGATGACGGCTCGCGGTCGATGGGGAGATCGACGGTTTGGTTAGGGGCGCGCTCCTGGGAAATCGAGGAGAACATGTAGTTGAGGGGGTTGAGTTTGGATAGTGTTGAGGGTTTGCTGGGGGCCGCAGGGGCCGCGGGGGGTGTGGGCGTCTCGGTTTTGGGCTTCGGGGGAACGAAGAATGGCGAGTCGACGGAGCGCTGTTCGGGTGGGATGGGGCAAGCGCTCGGGGATGTAGAGGATGCCGGTGGTGTGTTGGATGCATGCATGGGACAGGCAGGCTGTTTAAGGTCAGAATTAGATAGACTCTGGTTGAGGATGTGTTTACTGACAGGAGGAGTGGCATCCGGAGAGGCCGACATGTGGCTCGGAGTCGCAGGCATTGCTGGCTTCGGCGCGGTGTCTGCCCAGAACCAACCCATGGTGGAGATGCAGTAATCAGGATATGAGGTAGGCAGAGTGGACGTGCGACAAGAGGGAGGAAGGCTGTATGGAGTGAAAAAGGCGTAGAATCTTCCGATGAACAGTATGAGTTCATCACTCCGATTATTTTTATGCGCCGCCGGAAAATTCCCGCCGATTATCCCACGTGACATTCCGGCCTTATCGGCCAATCAACGATGCCGGATTTACTACGCCAGGCAATCCTATACAAAGACCACTAAGTAAAGATCTATGGCCAATTTCCCATGCATACAGGTATATACAGGATCTATAAGAGCAAGCGCCTAATGTGGTACATTATGGAGAAGGCCTCACGTGCTGTCTTCTTGAGCTAATACCGCCATAGCCTCATCCCAGACCGTCGCCCAGATCGATTCGTTGGTGCTGGGAAGATAGAAGTATTCTCCCATGACACGAGTAACCTGGCCCCAGTTGTGCCACTTGCAGCTGCGTGATATGTGAGCGAGGCGTTCGACAAACCAGGGACGCTCCACCTGCGCTATCGAGCCCTGGCCACCAATAAACAGGGCCCATGCCACCAGCGCATGGTATTCTTTGGGCGATGACTGTAGACTGCTGTGAGATAGGGCGCTCTTTAGATGTTTTGTGAGCGCACGGCTGAGTCCCGCTGACGGAAGCAGCTTGATAAGGAAGTAATTGAGATAGCAGATCGCAGCAACCCGGGTCA
The DNA here is from genome assembly GCF_000149615.1 of Aspergillus terreus NIH2624. NCBI lineage: Eukaryota > Fungi > Ascomycota > Eurotiomycetes > Eurotiales > Aspergillaceae > Aspergillus > Aspergillus terreus. Next base: position 2,404,272 of record NT_165926.1, read on the forward strand.
CAGTCTCCAGAGGAAGAGGGTCTGGGTTCGACCCTGGGAAGGGCGTATTCTGACCGTCTTCCTGCGTATGTACATAGCTCAGCAGCAGGTGCTCCACTTCGCGGTTCAGATTACGAAAGAAGTCATGGTCGTCATCGCTGAGTGCTGACGGAGACTCTTTGCACATATGGCTGTAAAAGATGATGTCGGTCATCACGTCGAGAATCCTCAATAGCGGGCGACTGAGAATAGGTATCTTATGGAAGGCAATTCCCAGGTTCTTCAGTGACGACCCATCTGGAGGACTTATCCGGCGTTTCACGTCGGCCGGGACCGGATTGGGACTCCATACTAAGGGGAAGACTGTGTCTGTCATCAGACCCGTTGCAGCTTTTACATCAGTCCTGGACATGTTGATCAGTCTGGGCCATGCAATCGATCGGTTTCGGCACACATACATCAGGACAGCAGCCTTTAACGGAGTCATCTCCTCGCGGCAATCAACTAAGCCCCCTCGCAACTCTACCATGTGTTCGAGACAACGGAGGTGTATCCGTGTTTCGTCAAAAAGACCGACTATAAGCTGCAGGCTATTAGCAAGGATGGTCTACACCGATATTTCGATACGTGGGAACATAATGCCATACCGAACCGGACAGAAGGTTGAGGATGGTACCAAGCGCCTCATTGCTCAGCACTTTTGTAGAATCATGAATCTTCGCGCTCATCTCGGCTATACATTTTCCCTTCATGATATAGTAGTCTTGGTCATAGAGCGGATGGCTCGTGCTCTCTGAAGCGCGCTGTAGGTCTGAATGCCGCCCGGCCATGATAGCCCGATGGGCAGCACACATGGTCATCAGACCGAAGAAACTGCCCGCATCGGTGAATGAGGTGTGAACCAAGAGACCTCTTTTGAACTGTTCGGTGAGCTTATGTTCCTTTGGGAACGTGATCGGAATGAAGACGGTTTTCCCTTTGATTGACGTGTCAGTTTTGCTGGACTAAGATGTACGTTGAGACAGAGGGCCTCCGGATATCCATCGTACACACGGGTACCTACAATAGAAAACTAGTTTGTTGACCATATCAGTGCACATCTCTGCTCCAGGCAATGAGACGAACGGATCCAGAAGCGACGGCGCCAGACCAGAATCAATAAGTGGCTCAGGACTCGAAGAGGATGCAGACGACGCCATATTGCTGGAGGCCCGACATTGTGGCTGCTGGTGTAATACGATCATGTTGCCTACAGGCTCTGTTTTTGCGGATGCGCGTCTCCGAGGCAAGATGTGTTCGGACGAGTTCAGGCCGCTCGACTGCATAAACGGGGTCTCTTTCTTCCTTGCACGGCTGCCGCGTCTTGAAACTCGTCTTAATCCGGCAATTCGCTCGCGTCTACGCACATCACGCATCACGTGGGACCGGATCGCCCTGCGGGCATTGGCATCGTTGATGCGCTTGGAGCTCAAATCGTCGTCATGATCGATAAAAGTGAACGTCGGCTGGTTTGTCGGTGCCATAACTGGTGATGTAAGTCCTAGGCACTCATGGTTAGTGAATTATAAGTATGAGGCGAGAGTGGGAGAGCGAAGAAGAAAAAAGTACGAAGACTGGATGTGACCCGTACGCCGCGTTTTTGTACGCAAGGATAGATTGTTCTCGACGCATAAAGTCCTGGGACGTGTTGCCCCCCGAGAAACAGAACCATCTGATTAAAGGACCCAGCGATAATCGAAGTCTGGTTTTGTCTGGTGATTTGAAGAGATGATAACGTCAACCCACCCACCTGAACCGTATTGATGAGCCCTATGGATATTTGTCGACGAGCGTGGACGATCCATGGTCGATGAGCCTCGATTGTCAGGCTCTCAAGGATCGAAGCCACACTACGAGCTCTGGTGCAGTGTCGGCACTCTCGTGGATGGGCCAGTGTGCAGCCATTCCATTCCTCGTGGCGGAGATGGATCGATCGCAAGATGGAGGCGATTGATCGCCAGTCGAATCGATGCGGAGAAAAGTGACGGATGCCGAGGAGAGGAGCTCAACGATAGTGCATTCGGTGATGGTGCTGAGAGACTTTCGGAGGTGAAGGCAAGGAGATGGCAAAGTAAAAAGGGGAGCAGATCCGTGGATGCGGAATCGCTCAGCCGCGGGGGGCCAGAAAACAGTCTAGTCTAGAAGGGCCCCCGCATTTTGCGCCGGAGACAATGATGTCGTTCACTATTCACTATGTAGGTCTTACTCGGATTCTTCTTCCCAAAACAAATGGAGTATCTTGTATTCCTAAACGCCCGCTCGTCAAGACGCCTTGGTCTTTGGTAATATGCCTAGTACGTACACGAAATGCCCAATCTTCAGAGAACAGGAGAACAGGAGAACAAAAGATGGTGTAGAACAGAAACAATGGTATTAAAAGACAAAAGAAAAGAAGCCATCGGAGAAAAGATGGTGAGAGAATGGAAGGAAGGCGAAGAAATTGAGCCCCAGACAAAGACCAAGCCATTTCCAGATAGCTTCGGAGATCTCAAAATCCCAAGACGGAAAAGGACGGCTTAAACCTGGACATCATGGACCAATCTCGTCACAAGCGCATACCCAAAGACGATCGCAAGGCCAATCCAAAGTCCATTGCGCAGAACCCAGCTCTGTCCGGCCTCTCTGGCGACCTGGCCACCCTCCACGACGGCTCCGATTCCTGGCGCGCTGCCGTTGGGACGTCGGCGGAGAGCATTCGTCTCGGGCGAGCATTTGGTGGCGGCGGCATTCGGATCAGGGATTAATTGCCCGGTGGTCGTATCAATGCGGTTATCTTTCATCCATTTCCAGTTCTCCTCGTCCAGCTCAGGCCACTCGGTACGGAATTTCAGCCCCCCGTCACCAGCTTTAACGTTGTTGATTCCCTTGGCCGTGGGTGTCACTCCTGGGGTCGACGAGACGTGGGAGCCACCGCCAGTGGAGTTCCACCATCGCGACCGTGCCGCCAACACTCTCCGTTCGGCCTCCGAGGCACTCACGCTCCCGGTTGTCATTTCTTCGCTGGTCATAAACGAGAGCAGTCCAATCAGGATGGTCGAGACCTCCCATGCGGGGTTGAAGGATTTCGGATGAAAGTCGCTAATACTGAGACAGAGTCGAGTCGAGGGCTGGAAACGCCCACTAGGAGTATGCATGCGGATTGCCGGGGGCGCAAATGGGTATTCCGGAGGAAACATCAGGGTACCCCAGTATTGTCCATTTTCATACGGCGTTCCAGGAGGGCCCGTGAGGATGTAATGCCACCTAGTAGATTGTTCGTCAACGTCGTTTCAAAGAAAGGTTCTGCAAACTTCGTACTCTAGGATGTTCGATTCCGACGGATGCGCGATGATAAACGGCGGGGGGTTCTTCTGGATGTTTTGGTACTCGCGAGTGAGCTGTATGCGGTCAGTATCTTACATGAGCCTCACACGAATGAAGACCAACTGACTCTTTTAAACGCCGCCTTGGTCGCCATCTTCGTTGCGGTATGGATATCGGGGAAATTGGAAGTGTAAGATTGGGATGGCAAGACTGGAGTATCTCCCAACAATCCGGCCCAAATGCTTGTCTTTATCAGCCTCACGCCAAACTGGTCAATCGCCTGCGTGTCGAGAGTGCGACGTCAAGGTACGGTGTATGTGAAACGAAGGACTCTGACGTGGAGGAGGAAGAAAGTCGTCGGCGGCGGGTCACGTGCCCGGGGGATGGCCTCATCTTCGCGAAGCTCCGGGCGACTCGCGAAGATACCCGAGAACGTCTTCCACGGTTTCCTGGCCATTGCAGCCGCCGCAATGTCCTCCCCACTGTCTGCCGAAGATGAAGGCGTACGTACATCCCATAGGTCCTTTGGTTCACCGCAAGGCCACTTTATCTAACGGTTTCTTGTATTGGCTAGATCTTCGAGCGCCTTCAGCAGCGCGCCGATCCGAAGGTGCTGGAAGAACAGCAGCAGGCCGTCAACGAACGGATGCGTGCGATCTACCAAAAAGCACAATTGCGCCTCGGTGAATTGGTATGGGATCTCTTCCCTTTGTGCTTTTCACCCCCTTCCTGGCGCCGGTCTACATCTAGAGAGCTAACAGTATCTATGATATCAGATCGACCAGAATTCCACCCTGCCGTGCGCCATCTCCTCGATCCAGGTCCTCAATGCCACCCACACTCGCAGAGGTTTTCTGGAACGTATATTCAATCCTCTCTTAAGCGTCAATCAAAAGAAAGCCTACACGCTCTCCGAAGCCCTGCAGGAAGTCTCGGCACGGGCGGACAAGCTTAATAGATTTGGTTTGTAGCTCCGGGATTGTTAGCCACCTACTACCCAGCTAACGGGTCGCGTTAGATATCTTCCAACAGCCAGTCTCCGTGTACTTGGATCAATCCCCCGACGCAGATGTGAGGACCGGCCTTCCGAACCTTGATGTCTATGTCTCCGTCAAGGAGAAGCCCCGCATCCTCTTGAAGACCGGGACTGATCTCGGAAACACTGAGGGATCTGCCTACGGTAACCTTCTGTACCGCAATGTCTTCGGAGGCGCGGAAAACCTCAACCTAAACGCCTCGTTGGGCACCCGGACCAAGTCGGCCTACCAGGCTACCTTCGAAACTCCAATCCTGAGTGACCCGGACTTCCGTTTCGAGCTGGGCGGAATCGCCAGTGCCACGCAGAAGCCTTGGGCTAGCCATGAGGAGGTCTTGAAGGGCGGTTGGAGCAAGCTTCGGTGGATGAGCCAGTCCGGCAGTCGCCAAGAGGTTGGCTACAGTGGCTTCTGGCGCCAGATGACCGGCCTGGCCGAGAATGCATCCCCCACCGTGCGCGCCGACGCAGGAGACAGTGTTAAGAGCAGCATCTTCCACAGCTGGACCACGGACAAACGGGACAACGCGCTTCTTCCCACCCGCGGCTACTATGCCAAGGCTTTCAACGAATTGGCGGGCTGGGGTCCGCTCAAGGGCGATGTGTCGTTCTGGAAATCCGAGATTGAAACGCAGAGTGCTGTGCCGATTCCAATTCCGGGCGTCAAGGGTGACAGTGGCGTGTCCTTTAGCACCGGGTTCCGCGCCGGTCTCCTCTACCCTCTTGGCCTCGACTCCGACTCCCGTCCTCAGCTCTCTCGCGTCAACGATCGGTTCGTCCTTGGTGGTCCGACTGATGTCCGTGGCTTCCGTCTCTGCGGCCTTGGACCCCACAGTGGAGCGGACGCCGTTGGCGGGGATGTGTATGCGGCGGGAAGCGCCAACCTGATGCTCCCTCTCCCCCGGGTGGGTGTCGAGAACCCCCTGCGCCTTCAGCTCTTTATGAACGGCGGTCGGCTGTTGCCTCTGCGCACTGCAAACAAGGACGTGCCGACTACCAGTGGAGAGGTGAAGGACGCGATGATTTCCACCATCTCGGAGATTGGAAACGGCCTGCCTAGCGTTGCGGCCGGTGTTGGACTGGTGTATGCTCACCCCGTTGCGCGGTTCGAACTGAACTTCTCCGTGCCGCTAGTGGTACGGAAGGGCGAGGATCACCGGAAGGGATTGCAGTTTGGGGTTGGTATTAATTTCCTTTAAAATAGTGGTTGAATGATGTTATTGCGATACAGCTAAATAGAAGCTGGTGTTTGTATTGTACATATCTCCCTGAAGAGTATCATGCACGGAGTTTGGTCGCGTCAGTAGACACGAACATCTAGTTACTAGAAGTATCATGTACACCAAGCATCTATTCATACTACTGGTGTGCTCTACCTGTACCTACGTAGATTCCCCAGGCACCATATTAGTCAGCACACCGCCTGTCATCACTTTCTCCCAGTGTCCCTCCGCATAGCTCGTTCAACTGTCCTCTTCTCCCTATTCTCTTCTCTCTCTCTCTCCTCCCCACTCCTATCTTCCACAATGGCCCAGTACTACCCACAGCAGTCCTACGGCCAGGCCTCCGCCTCGGCCCAGAACCTCCAGTTCTACCCCTCGTCGTACGGCGGCGTCTCCGGCCATACAACACCGTCCCAAGCTTCCTATGGCTTCGGCGCCCCCAACCCCAGCGCGCCAGCCTACCCCGTCGGAGGCGCTGCGTACGGTGGCTTCGGATCCCCCGCCGCAGGAGTGAGCGGTCGGATGGGCGAGCAAGGCGGTCTGCGGACGGGATGGCTCGCGGCGTTCGGCACCGAGGGCTACGACGGCGAGCCGCCGTTGCTGGAGGAGCTGGGGGTGAACTTCGAGCATATCCGGACGAAGGTACAGCCTCCCTGTTTTTACAGTTAAACAGACAAATGGGGAATAGACTCGCTGACCCTGATCAGACATTGACTGTGCTCAACCCCTTCGCCCGCATCGACCAGCACCTCATGGACGACAGCGACCTCTACGGCGCCCTGCTCTACATCGTTCTCTACGGCACCTTCCTCCTGCTCTCCGGCAAGGTCTTCTACGGCTACATCTACGGCGTCGCCGTCTTCGGCACTGTCGCCCTCCACCTCATCCTCAGCCTCATGTCGCCCGCCCTCGACGCCCCCAGCCCCTCTCCCAACGCCGCCGACCCGGCAAACTACGATCCCCATCACAAGCCGACCCTCTCGGACGCGTCCGCCGCCGGCCATTTCTCTGCCACCCTGACGTTCCCGCGCTCCGCCAGCGTCCTCGGGTACTGTTTCCTGCCGCTCGTCCTGACCAGTCTGGTGGGTATCTTGATCCCCATGGATACGATGTTCGGGTATCTTTTGACGACCGCGGCGGTCGGGTGGTGCACGTATAGCTCGTCGGGCATGTTCTGTGCGGTGGCGCGCATGCGCGGTATGAGGGGGCTGGTTGCGTACCCGCTGGCGTTGTTTTATGTGGTTTTTGGTATTATGGGCATTTTCTCGTCTAGGGGGAGCGGGACCCTTGCGGCGAAGACGGGGGCTGTTTGATGGGTGGAAGTGGGCTGCGGTTAGATAGGATTTTGTGTTGGTTGACAAGCAAGCATGCAAGCAAGCATTACTGTACGAATATCATGAATCACGCTCTATATACTGGATATTGTATTGTGTTGGAACTATTGGATTCGTAATCTACGTCATGACGTCTTGTTCATTATTATTCTGCTGCGCCTTCGCCTTTGGTCGGCGCCCAGTTCTCAAGCCATTCTCGCGCCTTGCTTATATCCCCTCCGGTCGCCTCCACGGCAGCAACACACCACGGCAGGTCATACGACTTGCCACCGGCGGCAGCGTCCTCGGCAGCAATCATCTCCGCCAGCACACGGCGCTGCTGGCCCGCCTGATCGGCGCAGAAGTAGAACGGCGCCGAGTTCGGCACGTCACCGTGGATAATGACGGCCGAGACCAGCGGCCGGATGGAGGCGAGGATATTCGCGGCGCTCGCCGACGGCGCCGCGTCCGCTCCGCCCCGCGCGACTCGCCCGTTCTTGCAATACTCGTTCTGACACCAGGGTTTCCCGCACCCGGTCATCATCTGCGAGAGGTAACGGCGCTCGATGCGGCGGCGGAGCGCCTTGCCCTCGGGGTCGTACGTGTCCACGTACAGCGGCCCGAAGCAGATACTGCACAGGCCGAGGGTGTCGGTGCCCGGGCTGACGGCGCTCTGGGCGCCCCGGCCGTCCAGCGTGCGGCCGCAGTTCTGGTTCAGACAGACACGCGGCGTCGGGCGGGAGAGTCGCTCCAGGTCGTGGTGGCGCAGATGGGTCTTCATATCGCGTAGGCGGATGATCTTGTTGCAGAGGTGGCACTCGGTTGTGCGGCCGCCGTCGACGAGCTCGTGAGGCGTGAGTCCGGAGACGAGGACTTCGGGGTCGTGTAGGTCCGGGTCGGTCTCGCTCTTTTGGGGCACGACCAGGTGGCAGAATTGGCATAGGATCGGCTTGGATGGACAGTCTGTTGTGCGATGACGGGCGAGCTGGGGGAGGCCGTTGGTCGAGACGCCGCAGGCGGGACAGGATCGTTGCGTGTGGAAGATGCTGTCGTGACGGTGCCTGCTGGCGTCATCGTTGCCGTGGGATGAATCATGGGGGCAATGCCAGTGGTTCTGCCATTCGGGCGACCTCTTCTGGAAGACGTTGTGGCACTGCGTGCAGACCACATTGTTTCGGAGACAGAAGTTCTCGTGCAGCATCAGCGTCCGCTGGGGCACCCACTGGAGACAGTTCTTGCACTGGACGTCTTCTGGGTCATGAGTCTCCCCCGTCTCTGTTGTCTGCTCCTCGTCGGACGCCGTTCCAACCCGCAGCGTATACCGTACAGGCGACGTCGACTCTGTAGTATCATCCGAAGCTGAAGGCGCATGCACAGCTATGTAGAGCGCCTCCGCGCCCTCCAGTTCCACATTCGTCGGCCGAATGCTGATGCGCTTCGACGCGCGGCTGGAGAACTCGCCAAACACATGCTCATCGTCCCTCGGTCGACTCCTCTGCCGCGCAGACAACGGACTGACGAACAGGTACACCTCCGCGTCCTCGACGCCCTCCACCTCCACGCTCACAGGCCCATCTCGGTCCCATTTCTGAACCTCGTAGTCGACATACTCTCCAGGCACAACCTGTCCCGCAACCTCCTCCCCCACCCTAAGCACCCCGCCAATCGAGGACCCGGTCCTCGTGCCCGGCGCCCGCGACGCCTTCTCCAGCCGCTTGCGCAGCGTCTCGCGCGCCTGCTCCTCTGTCAACGCAACGATATCCACCTCCAAATCCGTGTCCACCACACAGATACCATCCCCCTCGGGCTCGACCTTGTCCACCAGAAACCGGAACGACTCCTCCCGGCCCCCAGACACATCCAGCACCTCCCCCGTCGTCAGCGTCGTGTAGTTATCCCGCAGATGCCGCTCCAGCAGCGCCTTCCAGTCCTCCGGGTCGTACCCGGCCTCTAGCGGCCGCAGTCGCACGTACGTGCCTTTCGGGAGCTGCTGCGCATGCACCGTCACCGTCGGCGGCGGGCCCGTCGCATCGTCGGCCTCTGCGGGCCGCGCATCGTCGATCCCAAGGGCGTCCCGCAGCACCCCGCTCAGACATACTTCGTTGTCGGTCGCGGAGAACTCGCGGATACCCGCGTAGATCACGCGGTTGTTGAGCGGGTTGACGATGCGGAAGGTGAGCGGGTGGGGGAGGTGATGTTGGCGGTCGAGGGCGCGTTCGCGCGCGTGCGTCTCGGCGGCGAAGGTGTGCGGGTTGAACGGGTCGAAGGTGCTTGTGTACGGACGAGGGGGCGTGCTCGTGCCCTGCGGTGAGACTTCTTGTAGCGGGGCGGCGGCGAGGAGCTGCTCGAGCGCGGATTGCGGGAGGATGATCTTGTCTCCGGGGAGTTTGGGCGTGCGCTGTGGAGGGGTGACGGTGAACTGCGACGACCAGCGCAGAGTGTCGTGTACCGTCGCCATGATTGCGCGGGGATTGTGAGCAGGGTCAAGGGAGGGGAGCGAGGGGAATCATCTTAATTGATGTTGAGGTGAGAAGTTGGAGAAGCTCCGCGGGCGTTCTGGAACTTACCGCCCGATTTGTCATCCGATGACATAGTACAGATCTATATCTATACCCGACGGTTCTACTCGAATTGTTGATCATAACAGTAGCAGTGGAGATGATTGACTGATAACTGATTACAAAAGACTCGCTGCGCTTTAAGGAATATCATAGCATCGTAGACAGTCCAAGACCGCCCCCGGAGATCCTGCTCCTCGTCTAGGTCAAGATCGAAATAAAGGAGTTTCTTCAGCTGTCAATAGAGCTCCCTCATGCGATGTCGTGCACTAGTATTGCACCAGTCACACTAACTTCATCAGTGGCTGTCGACTCTATATATCGTGCTTGGACTTACCATGGTTGGAGAGCATCCCTCGTTGTGCTCTACACAATAATCCCCTTGGCAATTCTGACATGTGCGTTGACATTCAAGTTTACAGGCCGCGCACTGACTCGTTAGTCGGGAAATGTCATGAAAAAGAGGCCTCACTCACAGTCGGTCCACATTCCCAGCAATCCTTACTCACTCCAGATTCAAGCCTCTACATGCCAAGTTAGTGTCATTTGCAGCTACAATACCAGGACAAGAACATACACTTCTCTCCGAGTCCGCAGAGCTGCTGCGAGGTCCCCGGACGGCAGTCTGGTGAGGTGATAGGTTGATTTCCGCCCGTTCCGGACGAGGCAAACAAGTATTGCAGAACCATTTGTGGCAGCGGTGGCACCAGCGGTCGGTCAGACAATCCGTACAGCGAGCAATCAGCACCGGATGCTCATCAGGGAACAGAGCGGGCCGCTTGGCGGCTGATACGGCGGATGAATGGAATGGGGGCGGGATCAGCAGTGGGAACTGCGAGTCAGGCGACTGTCCCCAGATTGCCGGGCCTTCAGGCGAGGTATGGCACCCGTCGCATCCTTGCGGACCTAACGCAACGGTTGCAATCGCTGGGCCGAGAAGTTGATTCTCGGGTCCCTGGCCATTCTGGTTCTGAGCAGCGGGGATGTGGGAATCGGGAGAGTGCCGTGGCCCCCGGCATAAAACTGCATCAAACGCGATGATTCCCTCACACTTCTGGATTGTCTGAGCCCAGCCGTCTTCAATGGTGCGAGGGAAGAGCTTCCCGGAAGGGCGGTACCACGCATTCTGGCGGAACCACGGCTGCTCGTCCTCGGACGGAGTCGACTCTTCTTCTGCTGCGGTTGGCGCGCATCGGGAGCTCCACCAGTCACGATACTTGCTCCTCACCATGGCCCGGGGATGGGCTACTGGGGTAAAATGATAGATACCCTTCACTCGCGGGGTTCCTTCGGGGCGAGACGGCCGCACGGCATACTGGAGAACCTGCATCAGTTTGCGCTCGTTCAGGTGGCGACAGTCCCGGATGGACAGGATATTGATGTTGAAGCGGTCCGTCAGGATGATATCCGCAACCAAATCCGCTGGGACCGATAAGCCGTCCAGCACCAGAGTGCGCACGTCTTGTAGAATCGATTGCCGCTCCAACTTGGCGAAGATTCCCCGCAACGGTCCGGAGTAGAATTCGTCCTCCGTCAAAGACTCGTCCATCCGTTCACTCCTCCAGACCTGACCCCCCGAGTCTAACGGAGCTGTGTCGGACAGATGTGCGCCACGACATTGAGAAAGATCGAGGTGTCGAAAGACATACGGGGTGGCCATGACCATGGTTCGAAGATGGCGCGAGGTGGATGCCAAGGCAAACAAGGACGGAACTGACAGGTACGGGGCCATATGGTCGAGGATGAGGCTGTTGGACAGGATATCCACCAGCGATGCGCGCTTGGGGGGAATCACCGTGATGGTATATGTGGGTTCATGGCGGGGTTCTTCCACCTCGACCTCGTCGACCTGGATCTCCTTCACGACCGGAACCAGGCCGACGTCCTTGGGCGACAAGCGACGGGAGCCATAGAAGAAGTCAGGAGCGCGGCCGATCAGATTCTGACGGTAGGCGGCCACGGCGCCGGGGGCGATATCATCGCCTTGGATATAGATGGGAGCGGCATTGGGCTGGATCTCTTTGAGAGCGGCCCTGGCCTTGGCCAGTTCGGTCTCTAGGAGATCAATGGTGGACTGTAAGACAGCCGGCATGGCTTTGATATTACCGGGGTCGATGGCAGTGACTAGGGAAGACCATAGTTCACCTTCCGGCATGGGTGGGGAAGAAGAGAGTATGTTGTCGGGAGGGACAGGAAGAAAGTGATGAAAAAGGGAATTGTCCGGGATGGAGGGGGGGACTTTAATAAGCAAGTCCGGTGAACAACGTTAGGGGAGGGGGTGACTCGACCGGATAAATGGCCAGCAACCTTGAACCATACAAGCAGTGGGCGATCTTCCAGTCGGTGGTGTGGGGAGGCCAAATGGGCCGATAGGAACGGGAAGCACTAAACGAGCAAGTCCGGGGCAATCAATCCGTCCGGAGACAAGGGGCCGGGAGGGTTTGTTCCGTATTCGAAGGGGTAAGGAGTTCTAGAAGGTGGGATCTGGGGATGCCTAGGTATTTATGTAGATGGAGATGGGCAGTTCGTTACACGGGGAGATGGAGATGAGCTGTATACTTATACTCTGGGTCGAATATCTTCCGTATACTCCTACAAAATAAAAAAAAGAATACAATCTGAAAATAAAGCATAAGGAGAAAAGATCAATGTAGTCCGTAAGTACAGGGACAACGGCTGCTCATCCAGATTGGCCCACCAGATCCACCGGGTCATCGGATCTGGGCCCCCACCGGCTTTCTTTTTTTCTTTTTCTCGGAGTACCCTTTTTAATTGTTATTATTATTTCTGGACAGTAGAACAAATGTGCCCTTCCTCAATCAGAACAGGCTCCACTGGTCACGCGCACGTCAAACTTCTCCCCCCAACGCGTCAACCGACGATCAGTCATCCAGATTCCATGATCAATATCTATTACTCCATCTTCGACAGGAGTATATCTCCTTCCTGCCGACAATGGCTGCAGTCGTCTATCGGCCCTGGAAGTCGGAATCCGTGGAGATACATATCTCACTTCCCGATTTGTCCATCTCCGTCTCTCCGTACTCCAGATGACAGAGGATCTCCTGTCCACGCTACGAGGTACAAGTACATAGTTAGATAGTCGACAATCGCCAAGCAATCGTACAGCATAGCGCATTCCTCCAGAATCCAGTCTCATTTCTCTGCCTCTGCTTTCCTTTCTTATCCGTCCTATCTAGGCAACCCTTGCAGATCATCATATCAATCACCGATAGCCTCCATTCCACCTTCACTATCTACCTTACTCCGTACGGGGAACACATCATCTGCATCCCGTCTTGGCGGCTTTCTCCTGCACCTCCCCCCAGCACTGCTGTGTTTCCATCTCCCCCGGATGGTGCTGAGCGTCCACTGACGAGCCCCCATTCCAGCACGCCCCAAGCCTGCTGTGCAAAGTCGTCTGTCTTACAGGCCGACAACCTAGATTGCAGGACAGACCACCATTGGACGCATTCCAGCAACGTGATCGCCACGTACGGTCTGTAGAACACTTGGTACCCTCAGGATCACCAGCCAAGACTCCTCCCTACATACGGAATGCAAGATCAACATCGCTCTAGGCAGACCATCGGTCGTTAGGAGAGCCTCGATCTCCACCGCGCCATGTAAGGAAGCTGGATGTACAAGTAGACTTGGCAATGTCGGAATTATATTCTCTCCGTGTCCTGTCTCCTGTCCTCAAACAATAATGAGCAATAGAGGCACCCAAAAGACTTCCGAGGAAAGAAACTAACACGAACTACTATAGGGTCCCTAATTAATCTGTACTCCGTAGACTTGGGCACCCGAACCTTGCTCAATGATCCGCTGCAGATCAAACACCATTTGAGACCATTTGCGAATGCCAAGCTATCGAGACTACTCCTACAGTAGATACACAGCACAACACAGCCTCGCCATTACCGCATCGGACGAGGATCCTGCATTCAAACAAACTCAGACGCGCCTATCAGAGACTATTCACATCCCACTTATGGCCGATGTAGCGAGTCTAAAATGGCAACTGTCGCCAAGAGGGCTACTATTACATATCATTGCTCATGTGTGATCCTCGCATCTAAGTACAGCCCCTCTACTTGAACAACTTGGAGACAGCCACCTCCTTGTCATCATGCTTGTTGAGGATCTTGGCGGTGGCCAAGTCAAAGTCCTCTTGCGTAACATGCACCCGACGCTCCCGAAGGGCATACATGCCGGCCTCGGTACACACTCCCTTCAATTCGGCTCCAGAGCATCCGTTCATCTTCTCGGCGATCTTCGTAAGGTTGATGCCTCGAGTGAGGTTCATCGAACGCGAGTGGATCCGTAGAATATCCGCACGAGCTTCGACCCTATCAAGAAACCATCAGTAATCGTGGACTTCGCTGCAGAAAATGCACAGGAACTGAGAACTTACGACGGCGGGGGGAACTCAATCTTTCGGTCGATTCGTCCAGGACGCAGAAGAGCCGGGTCCAGGATGTCAAGTCGGTTAGTGGCCATGATAATTTTGATGTTCTTTGTCGGCTCAAACCCATCCAGCTGGTTCAGCAGCTCCAACATAGTCCGCTGGACTTCCGAATCACCACCGCCCGCAGAGTCTATCCGACTGGAACCGATGCTGTCGATCTCGTCCATGAAGATAATGCTGGGAGCATGCTCACGGGCCATGACGAACAGCTCACGCACCATGCGGCTACCCTCACCGATATACTTCTGCACCAGTTCCGAACCACTCACTCGGATAAACCGACAGTCTGTATGATGGGCCACCGCTCGAGCCAGGAGGGTTTTGCCGGTTCCCGGGGGACCGTAAAGAAGGACACCTTTCGGCTGTGCGATACCGAGGGATTCAAACAGTTCCGGATGCTTCAGACCCAGCTCGATGACTTCCTTGATTTCCTTGATCTGCTGGTCCAGACCTCCGATCATGTCGTATGTGCTATCCGGAACCTTCTCCACCATCATGAGCGACACTAGCGGATCGACAGACGATGGCAGCATCTTTTCCAGCTTGTAGGAGTCGGACAGCAGGGCCACACGCTTGCCCACGGTGAGCTTCGAGATGTCGACGCCATCGGCAATATCAACGACTGCGCCAATCAGATTAGGACTAGGAATCGGGAGGATATCATATCAAGGAGGCATTGTCGTACCGTATTTTCCTTCGGGGTGCACTTTCACGAGAACCTTCTTCGTACTCATCACTTTCACCACCTCACCGACGTAGGAGCCGGGCTGTTGAAGGAGGCCGAGTTCCTCGCGGAGGAGGCGCACTCTCGAGTTATAGTCATTCCGCTGTGCTTCCAATCGTCGGAGGACTGCCTGGCCCTGGATAATCTCGAGCTTCATGCTCTCGATCTTATTGCGATAGTAGTTGTCGAGCGCCATGATGGACGACGGATGACGCTCCTGGATGATGGCCACGCAACGAAATGGTTCACAGAGCGATGCGAATATTCAGCAATCCCAGAATATTGCAGAATAAGCTGCTTTTAGGAGGGAAAATACGAAATAGAGAAGAGTGAAGAACCGGGATTGGGGAGGTAAGGTAGCTGTGAGGAATCTGGGGGAACGAGAGAGAGCTAAGCTGGTCAGGTCAGTGCTGATATCAGCATCCGCACCAGCCACCACACCAGCCACTAATATTTATGCCTCAGGCGGTAACAGTGGCGGTGACTTACTGCGTACGGTACCTTACCCGGTGGTACGATCTTCCATGGGAGGTACATCGCTGCCTTACGCGGTCTGTACTAGCACCGAGGTACCATCGATGTGGTCGACATCACTATCTCAAGCTTCTGCTGACGTCTCCTCATGCTTCCTCGCGGGCTCTCTGGATTCAACATTATTAAAACCCCGGCCCTCCGCCAGTCATCTGTCACTTTTCTGCATCAACGAGGTCTGAGAGCTGGAGTGCCAACTCTCAGCTGACTGCGGGGGTCCTTATCTCATGATCTAAGCTATATCTAGAAGAGCTTCTCTTTTTTGCGGCCTTCGCGTCTCTCCCTCTCTTCTCTTGCACACTCGCACCCGCCATGTAACTGCGAGTCTCTTTCATCTCATCGCTGTTTTCTCTTTAGTTCCAGTGCAGGTCACTCTTTGTATTGGTGTTCTTTTTCGACCCCTTTAGTTTCCTAGCTTGTGTTTGACGCCCAGCCTCCTTTAAGGCCTAATATCCTGCACAGACTTCCCCACAAGAACCTCGCGAAGCGAAGAGAAAAATCACAGAAAGAAATCAACACAGAATCATGTCGGGCAATCAAGGAGGCAGTCGGGATCCTCCGCCGCCGTCACAATCTGAACCCTCGTCGCGCGTCAACATGAATGTACAAAGCACGTCATCCGGGTCCCTTCGTCAGTCCAGAACGACGGCACAGTCCCGGAGAACCTACGGTACCATCATAATCCTATTAATCAGATAACTATACCATACCTGACCGTCAATCTCATGCAGGCACTCTGGATTCATCCGAAAGGACCGGTGTCGAACGCCCCTACGACACTCAACCGGAGAGTTCAACGCGAAACCCGACGTCCAACTCGCCATCAATAACCCCTTTGCAATCTGACAGACCGAGGAAACCTCCCGTAACGCGACGCATGTCGTCTAAACGCCAGCCTCACAAGGGACAGGAGTTCTCGACCGAAGATGACGTCCAAGAGGTCGAGGAAGACATCGCCATGCAGCAGGCCGCCAACCCACAGCGTTCTCCAAGAATTCGGCCCATGCGAAACAACAGCTCGACTCTGAGGAGAAGACATACCGCCCGGATGAACCCGTTGACCCAGGCGGAGTCGGATACGGAGTCGGATGAAGAAGATGCGGGATTGCCCGAGTCGGCCATGGAGGGCTCCGGATTGCTAGCATCGTCCTGGCATTCAGATCGCGGAAGTCAAGACGGAGAAGAGGATGTTCAGTCTGGTGAAGATAACGGCGACGAGGACGACGACGAAGAGACAAGCGATGCGGAAAGCTTTACGCTGAAAGATCGCCAACAGGCGATCAACGAAACGCATCCCTTCGGTATCAGGATCTGGAAACCCGCGCTATATAAGAAGAGTCGATCTGTGGAGAAGAGGGCGGAGGGCGATATCCACTCGTCCCCCGGGGGTCGAGTGGGGAACGTGCTGTTCCTGTCGAACTTGTTATGGACGATCTTCTTCGGGTGGTGGCTTGCCTTTGCTGCCCTCATCAGTGCTGTCGCCTGTTTTATATTCGCCTATTCGCCCAGTGCGGTGGAATACGGGCGAGCATTTTCGGGCTTGTCGTGGTACCTCTTCTACCCGTTCGGATCCTACGTCCGGTTGGACACGGATGAGAATTACGCGGAAGAGGACGAGGGTGAAGGGCGCAGCATCAGCGAATATGAGCAATGGCAGAACGGCGATATTGAGAATGGCCGGTTGTTTTTCGGTCCTCGCCGTGACCGTTCGCTTGTGGGCCGAAGGAGAAATAGCGTCGATTCGGCCAGTGAACAGGACAGCTTGCTGGGTCGAACCACGAGACGCAGTTCCGGAAACAGTCCTCTAGGGCACCCCAAACGACGCCTGTTTGGGCGTGGTGAGTGGACGCTTGGCCGCGTCGTCTTCTTTGTCTTTTTCTATTTCCTAGTCGGACCGCTGATGCTCCTGGTGTCCCTGCTCTGCTGGCTCCTGGTCTTCTGGATCCCTATGGGCCGGGTAACAATTATCCTGTTTGACCACCTTCGCCGGCATCCATTGGCCCTTTCGTATCACTCGGATACCAGCCGGCATGCCCCGGGCGCGTCATCGTCCATTCTGTTATGCACCTATCGTGCTGCTGGATTGAGATACTGGAAGTATACAGTCGGGGGAACGAACATCTTTCTGATCAATCTCCTTGGTGTCGTATTGTTCGTCATTTTTGACTACTTCCTTTTGGACAAGACCTTGGGTCTTCAGGGATGGCTGACACACCCTGGTTTGATCTTCACTCTCGCCCTACTTTCCATTATCCCTCTTGCCTACTTCATTGGACAGGCGGTGGCGTCAATTTCAGCACAGTCATCGATGGGCATGGGCGCGGCGGTCAATGCATTCTTCTCGACTGTCGTTGAGGTCTATCTCTACTGTGTCGCCTTGACTGAGGGCAAGGGCGCTCTGGTCGAGGGCAGCATTATCGGCAGTATCTTTGCAGGTATTCTGTTTCTCCCGGGATTATCGATGTGCTTTGGTGCCATCAAGCGGAAGACACAGCGTTTCAACGTCAAGTCTGCCGGTGTTACCTCCACGATGCTGATGTTTGCTGTGATTGCTGCATTTGGACCTACCCTTTTCTATCAGATATATGGGAGTGTAAGTCTTGACTCTGTTGCTCGCCCTTTATAAACACTGACGCCCTCCGCTATAGCACGAACTCAATTGCCATCCATGCTTCGAAGCCCCGGGAACAGAGAGCAGTGATTGCCGCCGTTGTTATTTCTCTCAGGTCCCAGCTGTCAACGACAGCTTCTTCCGGAAAGCCGTCCAACCCTATTCATGGGTCGCTGCTATCTTCCTCTTTCTCTCCTATGTTATCGGTCTTTGGTTCACTCTCAGAACTCACGCTGCGCTCATCTGGGCCACAGAAATTGAGGAGAAGAAGGCCGCAGCGCTACCTCATGAGCACTCCGCTGACGAACATCGGCACCTACTTTACCCCAACGGCCAATCGGGGATTCCGACTGGGGCTTCCGGGGCAAAGGGTTCGGTGCGCGAATCGCAACTGTATAGACGGATTCTGGGGCAGTCACTGAAGCACGTTGGCCTGTCAGACAACCCGGCCGATTCTGGCGACCAAGTGGAGTCTAGCTCCTCCGCTCATGACAAGGGCGTAACGCCGCATCTAGTCCCTCCGCGGTCCGCGGGTGATGACAGCCATGGGTTCAAGAGCTTCGCCGGTCTCTCCGGCGAAGAGAATGAGCATCTGGTTCGTCAAGTGACAGAGGTGGCTGCGACTGCCGCAGCCGTTGCTGCCCGCGATGCGGCGCGGACACGCAAGCCCTCCGTTCAGCATGGCACAGTACGCCATGGTACGAAGAGTCCCGCGGATCCCGTCAAAGCTATGATTGAGGAAGACTATGGGATCGAGCAAACCCATGCAAGCGGCGGGCATGACGCTCCGAACTGGAGCAAAGCTCGAAGCTCCATCATTCTTCTCGGTGCGACGATTCTGTATGCGGTCATTGCTGAGATCCTGGTCAACACAGTTGACGTGGTCCTGGAGAGCGTGGACATTGACGAGAAGTTCCTTGGAATAACTCTCTTTGCTCTGGTACCCAACACCACAGAGTTCCTAGTATGTCATCTTCCTTTGCCCCTACATGACGTTGCTTACACTTCCTAGAACGCCATCTCCTTCGCCATGAACGGCAACATTGCCTTGTCCATGGAAATCGGCTCTGCCTACGCACTGCAAGTCTGTCTCTTGCAGATCCCCGCCGTGGTATTATTCAGCGCCTTCTACGCGAGACTCCTCGATCCGTCGCAGCTCTTGACCCACACATTCAAGTAAGCCACCCCCATCCCGTCCGCTTTGCTTCGCTAACATGTATATTCTACAGCCTCCTCTTCCCCCAGTGGGACATGGTAACCGTCATCCTCTGCGTTTTCCTCCTCTCGTACGTCCACGGCGAAGGCAAGAGCAACTATTTCAAGGGCTCCATCCTCGTCCTCACCTACCTGGTCGTCGTGATTGGCTTCTTCCTGTCGGGGTACAGTAACCTGGACACGATGGGGGTCGACCGCTTCGATACCCTCGCCCTTGGTCCCGTCGACTCCGAAAAGTACTATACTATCGGTCGGGCCAGAAACGGTGTTGCATATAGATGATGGTTGTGCGCGTTTTTCATTGTATCAGGGCTCCTCAAGTCTGTAGAATGGCATTCATTCTGTGCTTGGATAGTAAATGGAATTGTTGGTTTGTTGCATGCTACCTGTACGTACGGGTAGCTTCGTTTTTGGGTCAGACCGCTCAAGCAGATAGATTAGGAAAGATAATTGAATTTGCAGAATATGCGATTATTTTCATGACCGAAACCCGTTTTTCCATATTCCATACAATATCTCATTATAACCGTAGAAGTTGCAGCATCTTTCGAACTCCTTTATCGTCTACAGGTCAGTTCGATTCCAGGGCTTTGTCCACCAGCGCCCGATATTCCTGCTGCTTGTAGCACTGCTCGAGGAACACCTTGTACTTGGCTTCCAGGAGGGCCTTCTCCTTCGGGTCGTTGGTCGGCATGATTTTCTTGCCCGGCTTGCTCATGCGATCCATGATCTCCCACAGGTCCTCGGTCTTGCCCTCGGCATCGGCACTGGCGGCCTTCGCGCCGAGCATGGCAGCGCCATGGCACACGGCGGCGTGGATGTACCGGGGGATGAGGACGGGCATCTGGCAGGCTGAGGCGACCAGGCCGACCAAGATGTCATTCTGGCACTGCGATCCCGACATGAAGATGGAGGTGATGCTGTGGCCGGCCTTGTTCATGGTCTCGACGATCTGCTTGGTCTGCAGGGCGATGAACTCCAGCGTGGCGTAGTAGTAAAGCGCCAAACCGTCGACGGACTTGTCGCTGGTCAGACCAACAATGGCGCCCGCCATGTTCGGGTCGGCGATGGGAGACCGGTTGCCCCAGAGGTCGCCGTAGAAGAAGAGATGGCGGCCTAGGTAGGAGACGTTGGGGACCTTGCGGTCATGGGCCATCTCCTTTAGATGCTCGTTCAGGTATTCGTAGATGTTGGCGTTGTAGGACTCGGCGATGGACAGGGCCTGGTTGAACGCAGGGTGCGTCTCAATGACATGTTTGAGCAGCTCGCCTGTCGCCGACTGCCCGCCTTCGGCCATCCAGTATCCCGGCTGGATGGTGTCCCGATACGGTCCCCACACGCCCGGAACGAACACGGGGTCGGGCGACATGGCGAGATGGCAGGTTGACGTGCCGGCGACGGCAGCGAGGCGCGAGAAGGCCTGCGTCTTGTCGTTCTTCGCGACGTCGGCGCTCAATTGCTCTGATTCGAGGTTGACTTTGGCGCCAACGGTGCCGATCCAGCCGGCATATGCGTCGATGACGCCGCTACCGATGGCGATGCCGGCCGGAAGGCCTAGTTCGGAGGCGGCCTTCTCGCAGAGAGTGCCCACCAGTTCACCGGCACTGAGATAATCACCATTCTGCAGAGGATCCGTTAGCAGTCAACATTCGGGAAGAGTAGACTATCATGCATCATGATATTGGACGCAGGGAGAGAAGAAACACGGGGGAAATAAGAAAAAGGCTCACCACCCCGTCGACACCACCCATGCGCTTGAAGTTGTCCTCCATCAGATCCTCCAGTCCGATCTCTTTCAGGAAATCCTCCTGCCAGCCCTTGACGCTGCCGTCCACGCCCACCGGGACATAGCCCTGCTTACAGACGACGCTGCAGAAGCTCCGCTTCTCATTTCCGGTAGCAATGTGGGTCAGCGCATCGGCAAGGTCAAAGAACTTGCACTGATCAAAGACTTCCTTGGGCATGTTGTTCTTCAGCCACAGGACCTTGGGGATCTCCATTTCAATGGACATCTTGCCGCCGACGTAGCGCAGCAGGTTGTGGTTGGTCGCGTTGACTTTCTCAGTCTCCTCGACGGGACGGTGGTCCAGCCAGAGGATGACATTGCGGTCTGAATCGAAATTGGGGCCGGTGACGGAGACGGGCTCGTCAGTGACGGTCGAAAACACAGCCAGCGAGCAGGTTGCGTCGAAACCGATACCGCGGACGGTCTGGGGGTCGATGTTGTGCTGGCTGATGGCGCGCTGAACGGACAGGCAAATGCACCGCCAGATGTCGGTCGTGGATTGTTCCTGGGAGGGGTGGTCAATTTACCAGTGGCTGAAGAGTGGGAGGAGGGAACGCACATAGTAACCGGTTTGGGGTTGCCAGAGACCGATGTTCTCTGAGGCCAATCCGACAATGTCACCTTTGCTGTCGATGATGCAGGCGCGTGCGCTTCCGGTGCCGACATCAATTCCAATGTAGTGGTCCTGGTGGGGTTGGATGTCCTCGCGGGCATCCATGGAGGCCTGGCGGGAGCCCTGGCGAGAGGGGCGGCGGAAAGGCATGGACATGGAGGACGCCATGACGAACTGAGAGGTTAGGATAGTATCCGGTGGGATTGGGGGGATAACAGACAGATTGGGGATTTGGGACTTGACAGGAGGTAGCTTATCAGCCCGCTATTTGGAGCTCCGCCAATGTGTGGGGAGCTGGGCGGGGAAACAAGAGCTCCAGGTTCAGTCAGACAGCTAAGGGGAGGTGAATAGAGAATAGGGAATAGGGCAGAAAGAAAGGGAGAAGAAAGTTGAAGCTCTTGATGACCAAGAAGAGAGGGAGTGGGGGAGAGAGACAAAGAAGAAAAAACGTGGGGAAGTTGGGGGAAGAGATTAAGAGGATTTCTTATTATTCATGGAGGAGGGGAGCAATGACAGCATCCATTGACCGCTTCTTGCTGGGGATTGCTTGATTCCTTGGAAGACACTCCTCCGTAGAGAAAAAGAAAGCATCTTGCCATCAAAGCGAAGGAATCAGGAAGATTTCTGGCTGATCCATCCGGAACAGTCGAGTCGGACGCATGCATTTGGGTTGCCTATTATGGAAATTTCACGATGGAGTACTCTCTAGGTAGTATGAATAGTACCTGAGTACTAGGATGGTTATAGAGTAGTGGGAAGTATTCAATAATAATTAGTAGGAGCAATGACAATAAGTTAGAATGATAATAATATGATCTCAAAGTACCTAGTACATACGGAGTATAGATGCAAATATATAGCGAGAGATCCATACATTGGTTGGTATCCTCCTATACTCCGTATAATTATAATACTATTTATTATATACAATTGTCCTATCCTAACATCCTATATACCTTCATCATATATAAATATAAATATAAATATAAATTATGGTAGTATCAAGATGAGTTGAGTGCCTTAGTCAGGAAATGACGCTCTACGACCTCCGATACCTCCGCAAACTTCACCTCCGCGCATCACCATCCTCCACCTCACCTCACCACCAACGCCACTCACTCCTCACCATGTGGCTCTCCACGGGGACACTTCCCCTTCTCCTCCTCCTCTCCTTCGTCTCCCTCGCCCTCTCCCAATCCATCACCACCGACCTCTTCTACTGGCCGCTCTCCGCCCCGAAACCCGCCCTCCTCGCCCGCATCGCCTACGATCCCACCTCCCTGAAGCCCGAACTCCTCTCCTACACGCCTCCCCCCGTGTCCGAAGACCTCCCCGACAACCAGATCGTCCGCGTCGGCCTGTACACCTCCACCCCCGCCAGCCCCAACCAATGGGTCGGCTCGCTGACCTCCCTGGCCGCCCTGCGCGAACATGACGCCCCCATTCTCCAGCTGCATCTGGGGCCCTCCAAGGAGGTCTACCATGTCGCTGTGATGTCTGCCAATGTCTCGACGACAAGCCCGTCGTCGTCAAGTCCCATTGTCGAGCTGGTTGGCCCCGAGACGGGGCCGCGCCCGCATCTCAATCGTCCTGTGGTTGTTGGGCCCGACGGTGCCAATCCGGATGAACCGGTTGAGAAGACCTTTTTCCAGAAGTATGTTGATCTCTATACCCGTTTGGTTCGCTGGAGGCGGTGCGCTGACTGTCTGTGCCAGGTACTGGTGGATTATCCTCATCGTGACGTTCCTGGCTATGTCTGGTGGCGGAGAGGGACAGTGATTGCCGACGGTCTAAAATCGTTTTTGATAATGGTAGACTTCTATATGGAACTGCTTAAACTACGTTCTCCTTCCCTCGGGATTATACAGCGGATTCCTGTATGGCTGCAAGGTAGTGTGCAGAGCTGCCCACGCCGAGTGGTGGTGGACCCATGTGGCCTGCACTACAATAGCGTAAAGGCTGCGGACGTAGGCTACAACGAACTTTCTAATATATGTCTGGACCATGCGAATGCTGTTATCGTCATTAACTAGCAATATGTTCCACTACCTTGCGCCCTCCGCCCAGCGGACTAAGATTCCAGTACATAAGTCCCCGATCCGTAATAGCCACCAACTCGTCCTCGTCCTGCGTGAATTGCAGCTGGAAACAAACCGCATTCAGCGGGAGCACCACGGGCTGCAGCACCGTCACCCCGGGGCCCGCCTGCGACGACGGCGGGTAGAACCCATCCTTATTCTGCTCGATCAACGAGCCCGGCTCAACCGCCCACACATACAGTAGATTCCAGTTAGCCACGGCGATGCGCGTGCCACGCTTCGACGCAGCCACACGACAGCCCAGCGAATCCGTCGCATCCTCGAACCCCCACAGTCGCGCAACGATCGTCCAGTCCGGGAACCGCCGGCCGCGCTCGAGATTCAGCACATGCTGGCAATTGTGCGATGAGCAGAGCGCTTCAGACCGCAGGAGACACGCTACCGTCCAGTCCTCCGAGCGGTGCCGCGCGACCCCGAACGACAGATACTTCCAGTGGCACATGGACCGGCCGTCCTGCTGGATGGTTTCATGGGTACCGAAGAAAGGGATGTCGATAGAAAACAGAAGCACGAGCGATTCGTCAAACTGCACCGTGCAGGCGTTGCCGTACATGGTCGGCTGCACCGGGTACGAAGACATGTTGACGCGCTGGAACGAGCCGTACAGCGTCCGCGCTTTGTAGTAGTACAGTAACTGCGACGAGCGGTCGTTGAACGCGAGGTTGATAATCGGTCCTCGGTTCTGCAGCGCCGAGGTCATCATGCTGGGATGGACGAAATGCGCATCGTCGTCATTCTCCTGAGTGCCTCCCACCAGAATACAGGAGTTATACTCGAGTTCTGCGGCGCGTTAGCTTGACATCCTCTGACAGACCTAGGACGATGCGGACCAACCGATCAATCTCCCCAGGGCGCCGGCACTGCTCGATTGGTCCTGGATGTTATACAGGACGACCTCTGTGTCGTTTTCGTCGCGTTTATGCTGCCACGAGATCGCAAACGTGTCTCTATGCGCCGCCGCAAGAGCCAGCGGCTCATATTCTGCATGGTCGGGAAAGCTGCACATCCGGACCGGGTCGTGAGGAGACCGTAACGAATGACGAACGAGATAGACGTATCCGGCGCCATTCGACGCCAACGCTTGCCTCACAAACGGGTGGTCCGCGTCCGCAGCGTCCACGGCCGGCGTGAAGCGCTGGAGCACATAGACCCCGCCGTCCCTGTCGAACGCGGTTCGCAGGACCTCGACCGACCCCGACTGCGCCATGAACGGCGAGCACAGCCGGCCTGCCTGCCGGAGCTTCCTGTTCTCCGCGCGAAAGATCCTGACATCCCCGTGGCCCTTCAGCGCAATGCCAAGGGTGGTCCGGTCATGGGAGAACGCCGATGCCTTGACGTCGAGCGTCTGCTTCGCCGACCCAAAGGTATACTGCGTAGAGGACGCGTAGAACTGCGTCCCGTACAGCTGCTGGAACGCACGGCGGACAAGAAGTCGGAACAGCTGGCGTGACTTCAGTTGGGAGTCAAACTCCGCGCCTGGAGTGAGATATAAGTGATGCAGGAGGACTTCCCGGCAGTTGGTTGCGATTTCGTACAGAGCCCGACAGGAGAACGCGG
Source organism: Aspergillus terreus NIH2624 (assembly GCF_000149615.1). NCBI lineage: Eukaryota > Fungi > Ascomycota > Eurotiomycetes > Eurotiales > Aspergillaceae > Aspergillus > Aspergillus terreus. Next base: position 2,429,327 of record NT_165926.1, read on the forward strand.
CCTCCAGGAAATCTGGCGTCCTGCAATGTTGGAGGACCAGTTGGACCAGCTCCGCCGGGAGGTTTAGGAGCATAATGCTGATGTGAGAAGGTTCGTCGCGTGCGGCTCCGACCATGCAACTGTGAGATGAATCAAATGTGTAACGAGGGTGGCCTGCGAGGATACCAACTGGGCCTTCACCAAAAGCATGATTTGGAGAAGAAGACGATGGTGATGGTAGAATTTATATTGCGTAGGAAGGACTATAAAACGAGGTTGATTACCATGGGTCTCATCACTGAGTGGGGGACGCCGCCCCCATTCTCAGGCACCCACCGCCTGTTGCCTGACCCCTGACTTTCTAGCCAGGCACCCCCGGCGATGCCTACGGAGTATAGTACACTTTTTTACTGATCCCTCCGAGATCACGAAGATCAAGATGCACCGAGACTGCAAACTGAATGCTATTTATATGCGATATATCATGAATGCCGGACCGAGCGACCAAACCCACCACGCCTTTCCAATCAGTTGTCCCCGAACACCTAGACATGCGTCGGCGTTTACATGCGCCATGCAATTACGCCAGAAAATGGACACACACGTATACCAGTGCGTATGTATATACGGATCTTGGAAGTATATGTCGGCAAGAATATTCGGGCCACCAGGGCTTTCTGAATCGGGTTTTGTATCATCGGTGCGAGTCAGTCTCTCCCCGCATTTGAGAGGTGATCCATTCCAAGACACTCTCATAACATAGTACGAATTGGCTCAAGTTCTGAACCATGCTGGGGCGCTGCGTGCGGAAATCGGAGACGGTCTTCGCAATAAGGTCGGAGTTTTCATCCTGCATCCATCCGTCGTGGCAGGTTTCACCACTGGAAGCACACCTCGGACACGCCACCTTCCTAGTACGTTGCCGGCCCAGCATGTCCATCACACTGTCCACGGTACAGAAGGTACCAGTGCGTCCACAGCCTGCACTGCAATGTACCAAGACTGGCCTCTGCATTTCAGGTCTTGAGCCACAGTCGCCGCAGGGCGTTGTGGCCGTTACATTCCTCATCCTATCGCACTGCTCGACCAGTCGGACCAGATGAGAGGGCTGCGATGTCGTTCCGAAATCAGGCCAGTATGGATATTGGAGTTGCATCACCTCACGCAACGGCTGGAAAGGGAAAGCCGAATGTGATAGGCCAAAGTGTCTCACTATGATGCAGGGGTTGCTGGAGTCCTCATTGGTTGCTGCCAAGGATGGGTCTGGTCCAGAATCCACCTGCTGCATGCCAGGAGAATTCAGATAGATGTATTTCTGAGAGAAATTGTTGACCTGAAAAGGGCCATAGTTCCCGGAAACCCAGTATGGGTGACACTTGGTCTGGCCTCTTTCTACTTCTGCAGTGAGGGAAACGATAAGCCTCACATCCTGCTCCCAAACGACACGCCAAAAGTCCTGCGACATGTCAGTCATACAACATCATACCGGTTGATCAGATAAACGTACGGTAAACGTGTCCGGCACCGGTGCCTGGGTGGCTATATAACGCTTATCACTGTACTCCGCCTTCAAGAAACTGGCATTCACGTAGTCACAGCCATTGGGGGATACATCCTGCAGCTTGACTCGAGAGTGGTCGAACGGGTAGATGTCGTTGTATCGGTTTTTGGAGCCCTTTTCAATGCCTGCAACGCGGAACTTTCCCGAGGCTCCAACTAACGAGGCATCTGCCGACTTCTCGTACGACAGTGCCTGTTTCATGCGCTCTAGTTCATTCTTCTCGAGCTCTAAGAATTTCTCAGAGACGTTGCGTCCTTTGTCTCTATCATCAGCGGCCCTGCGTAACCACAGAGGCAATGCGTGCTTCCTGGATTCTGTCAAGTTGTTTGGAAGCTGGAGGGGGATCTGTCCTACCCCACCCAGGAGGTCCATATGTTGCCGGATATTGCCAAAGAAAGGTATCGCTGGGTGGGATGCATCTGGTAAAGCACACCCACCGGCGACAGGCGCAGCTGACGGAAGATCCAACTTGGGCAAGAAAGGTTTTTTGACACCGGATGGTGATGTCTGCTGCTGCTGGACGAGAGAAGGGAATTTGCGGGAGAATTCGTTGAGCCCTCCACGCAAGATCAGCCCCTTCCCACCCCAGCCTTCGATGGAGAATTTCCTTAGAACGTTGGCCAAAGGGGCGGCATCCTTCATTTCAGATGTCGTTGCATCGTAAACGATGATAAATTCACAAGAGTGCCATTGGGCAAACTTCGCCTTGTCACCGTCATTGGTGAATGTGTTGGCCAACTTTTGCGTATTGAACGAGGGTCGCTTGAGAAGAGTCGTGGGGATACAGAGATTCAGCGCATCCTTGACATGCGCCTTGGCGAAGTGAGTATACGGTCGAACATCGAATGTCAAAAGTCCGTACTGAGGTGATTGAAGAAGCTCTGCGAAGCGCTCTGGTGAGACAAACAGACTACTCGCCTGTGCTGTTGATGACGCCGTGGCTTTGCGAAGATCAGAAGTTGGGCTCTTATTTTCGACGTTGTTGCCCACGGTCAGTGTATAAAGAGGAAAGCCTCCGCGTTCCCCGACTACCGGTCCTTTGTTCGTAGGGCTCATGTAACTCTCGAGCACATTTCTCTGTGATAGAATCTGAGGTTTCGGACTGGATACTGACGCCTGACCAGAGGGCAGCGGATCCCGAGAGTTTCTCGTATTGTTCGAGTGGTCGACGCCGAGGGCGAAGTAGCTGGGGCCCGAGCAGTCCGACGCATTCTGGGAACCGACATTGGGATTAAACGGAGATGGGCGATTGTCGCACAAGGAGAAGAAGGGTGTTGCGGGAGGAAGCTGGAGGCTTGGGGACTCTTGAGGCCACGGCGAAGTAGGCGATCTTGGGCCTGTCATAGCAGACATGATATTCATCCACGAACCTGTGTCCTGATAACCCCGATATAATGACTGGTGGCGTTGTTACGCATGGAGTCCATTTGCCATCGCGATGTAATCACGTCCGAAAGAAGAGCAGCCGAGGGAGGTAAGTACAACCAGAGTTGCAGACAGCGTTGTGTATTCAGACGAAGAACGAGAGAACAACGTATACAATCGAATCGGGATCTCCCACGATGCTGGGACTAACGGAAGTTAAAAGAAGAAAGATGACGTTGTCGGAGAAACCGGCAGAATACGCTCGAGCCAAAGGGGCGAAAGAAGTAAATCGAGATTTGGCTTTTCGAAGCCACGGAACTGAAGGGTTCTAGAAAAAGGAGGCTCTCAGGAGAAAGATAAGCAGACCAAGATGGCGAGGGAGTGTCAGGAAGGAGGGAAGAATCGACAGAAATTCGGTAGGGGTTGTGTTAGTGGAGCGTGGTGGTTAGATAGGTGAGGTTCTGGCCACGGCGGCGGCGACGGTCTACCACAACAAGGGCCTCCCACAGTGAGCACAGAAAGGGGGGGCGTCACTCTTCACCAGAAAAGGGAGGTTCTGAGCCAATGGCACTGGCAACAGGCCGAAGTGGGGGGAGAAAGAGGGGTCTGGCTGATATCACTGATCCACCGGGATGCGAGGAATCGTCCGAACGAAGAGGAAATGGCTCAATAAGCGAGACTGGCGAAGGTTGGAGGGCGAATCGAGGTTTGGGAAAATTGGAGCGACCAGACGTTGTTTTCTGGATATGACGTATGGGGAACAAGCCACTTACCCGATTCGGCTACACTCTTCTGACTAAGGTCCACCATGTTCTGTCGAATCGGGAGTACCCAGTACTTCAGAGTACAAGAGCATGTCAGTACGGAGTAAAGTCGATGCTACGGAGTACCTAGGTAGAGTATCCAGATTGAGACGGCTACACATTGTTTGGCTTTATCTTATAAGCACTACAATCTACGCATATCACTAAATGAAGAAGTTTTATAACTTCATACTTACAGCATGAATCCGTGAAATCCAGCCCCCACATACCTGACTGAGCACGGGAAGAGTCATGAATGGCTTCTCCGCATACCGAGTAAAATCAGAAAATGCGCTCTTTTATATTCTAAATACTAGTATCTAGGTACCTACTACACAATAAGTACCGTATACCTATTTAGGAACTCCGATACCGATACTTGGTGGATCCTGATTCGGCAACACGCTTACCAGGAACGGATTAGGCCTTCACGCATGTACTCGTAGATCTACCAACCATGGCGCCCTACGACAATTCATCACTCAGATCTAGATAAAGGTATCGAATAACAAGGACTCACTAATTGGCATCAGCGTCCCATGAAATACAGCTAAACATCCCAACTCAAATGACGCATAAAATCTACCACATATCGAATTCCATCTCTGAATGCTTCTCGGGAAAGGGATGGCTACGCATGATAATGTTCAAATGCAATTGAGCGTCGCGATTTAGACCTGTCCAACTAGCAAAATATTTACATACATTAAGGTACTCCTGTGACCAATAGCTGAAAAGGAACTTAGAAACTCTGGAGACAACCTAGACTTCAGTAGGGCGCCTTCATATTTATCTTCCAAGTATATACCTAGGCGAGCCTACTACCACTGAGAACATCCGGCAATAATTGCAGCGTTGTTATATCCCTGTTTGACTGATCTGTCGGCCCAATTTCGGGCATACTGGGCTGAGACTACCCAAGGCTGCCATGTCGCAGTCAACATGTACCAAGTCTGCTGGTAGTTTGAACACAGGAGCGGAGATACCGGTGTCGTCGACTTCGCTGATTGAGTATAGTCGCACCAAAAAGTAGTAGCGACCTTGATTTCACCGCGACCATATACAACGCATAACCCGGCTGACCCGAAGATCAGAAGCGTCGCACTCGGCTGACCGTGAAGTCCATCGCGAGAGTCACCGTATGGATGTTGTGCTTCAACATGGACTATCTGAAAACAATCCGACCGCTCAAATTCTCCCATCCGGCTCTCCCTTAAACCTTTGCACTCGCTTTTGTTCCCAGTTGTCCAAGTCTTTCGCCATCAGCCGCTGTGGATAGGAATGAAGATCAGTATAAACCCCTGTTTACCCCCAAGAAATAAAAAGACGAATGCTCACGTAGTATTCTTCCCGCTCATCTCCGAGGATCCGTCTCCTGGGATTCCTCTTGATTCCTTCCTCTCCATCTGGGCCCTTGAGGCCTAGATTCATCGCCTCCTCTTGACTAAGCTGCTTCACTTTGCGATCATATCGTTCGTATCGGAGTGCCGTAGCCGGAGTCAGCACGAAAGAGCCGGCAACAATGATCATGACGAAGGGAAGTCCGAAAAGAAGGAATGGGTGTTTTGGCAAAGTAGCTCGGTATGCTGCGCCGATGCGCTCTCCGAGCGTAGACGATGCTGTCGTAGCGCGTCGGAACGTTTTCGTTTGAAAAGCAGGCATTATGAAGAGGAGAAAATACAGCACCCAGAGGCACAGTTTATCCTTCGTGGTTGGTGTTCGTGGAATCGCATCGATCAGACGGTTATTGCCAGCCTGAGGCAGAGATGTCTTCCGCGGCAAAGAAACGCCGGCGAAATAAAAATCCGACCGCGTAACTTGATCTGGAAAGGTGCTCCGCGACAAAGCTGTTTTCGATATAAACATTATTGGTTGCTGTGTAGCAATCGAACACAGCACTCTACACTCAACGCCCATCCTGGGCACTCTTTGAGTTCTTTGACCTCTGTTGTGTGGGTACTACCGTCTCCTCAATCCTTAATACGTACCGCCGACGAATCTGACTTGGCCTTCCGCAGCGAATTTGATCGGCGACTTCGAGCTCCCATACGGGATCTCCATTACTCTGCTATTTCGCCCTCTTTCTTATCAAACAACTTGTCGAACCCTTGCGCCATGTCGAATTCCTTATTCGGAGGAGGCCAGTCAAGCCTCTTCTCCACGAACAATACGCCAAGCGCCTTTGGCAACACTTCGACTACGCAAGCTCCTTCTGGCGGATCTTTGTTTGGAGCACAGTCGCAAGCTCAACCACAGCCCGCCCAGTCTTCTATCCTTGGACAAAGTCAAGCGCAAAATAATGCGGCGCAAAACTCGCGACCTTCGAACCAAGCGACGCAGCCCGCCTTTTTCAACAGCCTCTTGGAACGTGGTAAGAAGAGACCGCTTTCTGCAATTGGTCAAAGCACAAATTTCGAAGAGCTTCCCAGCCTCCAATTGGGCCTCGATGACATTCGACGGAAGGCAAGAGAGCTTGGGTCCGGAGGATCCAAGGAACCCCAACATGGTCTCACCAGTAAAGGGTAAGCAATTGCCTTGAGATGAATCGAAATCCCACTTTTCTTTACCGGTCTCGTTGTTAACTTCAATTTTTTCAGCCACTATCTCCTTGCCGCATCGGGCGTCTCACCTGGGCATGCTCTGCGAGACCTCAAAGCCCTGGACCCTCAGGTTTCGATAGCGACCCCTCCGAAAGAGCAGGACACGTTTGACCCGGACAATCAAAAGTTCCTCAGGAACATGCAGCAGCGTGGGCGCCAGGCAATGATTGCGGAGAGCCTCGCTCGGACCCACAAGGATTTTGATGCATTCCTGGAGGAGAAGGTCGATTTGGACTGGGAAGAACAGCGCCGGAAGATTTTCCAGCATTTCGGTCTAGCTCAGAAGGATGATACTGGTGACATGAAAGGCTCTTTTGGCCGTTCCGCACGACAATCCAAGCCGTTTGGTGCCGGTCCTTCAGGTGCTCGTAGGAGCGTCTTTGGACGGTCTGGCTTCGACAAGTCCGTTATCGGTACACCTGGTCCTGTCGCAGCCAGTAACCAACTGTTCGATGACCCGATGGAGCGCAATGAAGGCGCCGGTGTCCACTCCCCCGACTTGCGGTTCTTGCGTGAGAAGATGGGTCATTATGCGGAGAAGGTTCAGCTCTTGAACTCCGCTCGGCTCCAGGCGCGCACATTCCCAGTTCTTCACGAATTTTCAGAGATTGAGAAACACACGGGTGGTGATGTAGGTTCCACCACTCCTTTCTTCCTATACGAGCTAACTAATAATATCAGGTCCCCCGGCAGCTTTTTGATGCTTACCAGGCACTTATTAGCATTGTCAAGGAGCCTGTGAATATCACGAGCTCCTCAGACCCTGGTGCACTCAAAGAGAGGCAATTTTGCGAAGACTACCTGGATGAGACGCCAAATTCTCGCAGAGTTGTAAACCTACGGAAACGCATCGTTGATGGGTCGAGATCGTTTCTGGAAAACCTCTTCTACAACGAGATCGAGGCTGCTATTGCCAAAAACCCCCGAGAAGCGCAGCTTGGTGGTATTCCGACTGTCATCAATAAAATTCGTGCTTACATCCGACTCAGGGCCGCCAGAAAAGACCTGGCCCCAGACGGAACCGAGCTACAGATGGTTGGCCAGGATTATTGCTGGATTCTCATCTTCTATCTGCTTCGTTGTGGATTCGTCACGGAAGCGGCAGAATATGTGAGCCAGGATCCTGGGTTCCGGTCACTGGATCATAAATTTGTGACGTATATGACCACTTTTGCACAAAACAGACGGTTGCCGCGCGACCTGCAACAGAAGATTAATGGCGAGTACCAGCAGCGGTCGCGTAATGCTCCAGACAATACCGTCGACCCCTACCGGATGGCTTGCTACAAGATCATTGGACGGTGTGAACTCAGCCGCAGACGCTTGGATGGCGTGAGCCAGAGTGTTGAGGATTGGATGTGGCTGCAATTCAGCTTGGCCAGAGAAGACGACCGCGCCGAGGAGGTGGCAGGTGATGTCTTCGGCCTTGAGGACATTCAGACCGACATTACTGAAATTGGACAACGAGTGTTTGGTAAGGGCCAGGAGGGACCTGGTGGTTACGGAACATTCTTCCTCCTTCAAATCCTGGGTGGAATGTTCGAGCAAGCCATCTCATACCTTGGATCTTATGCACCCATCAGCGCTGTGCACTTCGCGATTGCCTTGGCGTACTATGGTCTTCTGCGGGTGTCTGACCCCAACACCTCCGGTGATGAGATACGTGAGTAACTCACATCAACTTCCCTCGAATCATCGCTAATATCTGAACAGTATCGTTCACTGTGAAACAATACCCGCAGATCAACTTCGGTTATCTCATAACCCAATACACGAGAGAATTCCGCACAGGGCTTGTCGAAGCAGCTGTCGATTATTTCACTCTGCTCTGCCTGAATGCAGACCTGCCTGGATCTCTGGGCAAGAACCAAGCTTCTGTGTGCCACGAAGCCCTACGGGAATTTATCCTGGAGACCCGGGATTTCGCCAAGTTGCTGGGCGACATTCGGGCCGATGGAACTCGCATTAAGGGGTTGATTGAGCAGCGGATCAGTTTGATCAAACTCGTCGATCAGAATGAGTTCCTTAGGACGATTACTGTGCAGGCCGCTGCTGTGGCGGACGACAAGGGCTTGATCACTGACGCTGTCCTCTTATACCACCTTGCCGAGGACTACGATCGCGTTATCGACATCATCAACCGGGCGTTGTCTGATTCGGTGGCTGTCGAGCTGGGCGGTCCTGCCTTGAAGTTGCAGCCTCTGCTGCCGCGGACCGAACAACAAGGCGTGGAGGAGTCGGTCGAACCCGGCAGCAGCCTCAGCCTGACGGCAGTTGAGGACCCGGTGGTATTGGCGAAGAACATGATCGGTCTCTACAACACTAATGCCCTTTATTACCAACGCATTCGCCAAGTAAACCGGGATGCATGTGGTCTGCTCCTCCGCATGATGGAGGCGAAGACAGAAGTCGAAGCTGGAAAATGGACTCAAGCGCTAGATGTAAGTAACATCTTCTACTCCATCCGGCAACGCCTGATTGCACCATGAAGCTGACACAAATTTCAGGCCATCAACGAGTTGAACATCCTCCCTCTGAGGGCTCGAGGATCAGTTCCTTATATCCGAAGCACTGCCCAGGCTTTCTCGTCCTTCCCTCCAATCATCTCCCGCAATGTTGGCCATGTAATCATGTGGAGCATCACCTGTATTGGTCGCGAGCGAGAGCGGTTGAACTCTGGGGCGTATGAAAACGAGATCAGACAGGGGCTGGCCGGCGAATTGTTGGTTATGGCTAAGGACTTGATGATTTTCTCTGGCATGGTGAAGTACAAGCTCCCGCCACGAGTTTACGAGACGCTTGCGCGTGCTGGTGCCGATATTGGGGCGTATTGAAATTGGAGAATGATCTAGTTGAAGAGTTATTAATCGGTGTTCTTCTCTGGTTACCGGTGTCTTCAGATGAGTTCTTAGCCGTACGGAGTACTATGTGTAGAATAATATTCTGTAAGGGTGCAGGCGGAGGATTTCCGCTGTCCAGAGCGCCAAGCTTCAGGCGGAGCTTGTACGTAGTGACTTCGTTTGGCCCGAGCTGACCGTCTCCTCAACATCCAACATGGACGATCTCGCCGAGAAGGACATAACGACAAGACCGCGCTTTCTACATATTCATTAGTCTACCGCTGCATCCTCCATTATGAACTGAGTGAATTACAATATCCGGCCGGCAGCTTGTCGATAGAGAAAGGTCCGGGCACAGCGCATGCGCTTCGAAGCCCGTCGGGCTAGACATGGATCATAGCCCCCCCGATATGGACCATGACCATAATGACGTGTCTGATGCAAGTTCCAAGTCTTTGTCGGCCTCTGATCAAGACGTCACCGCCCAGCGCGATGGAGCTGTCGCGCTGAGGAAAAGGCCCCTGGAGACGACCTCGGATGAGGAGACGGAAGACACCAACCTCGATCGCAAACCTGCCACGCACGAATCGACGTCGAGAAATCCGCCACGGTCACAACCCGCCGACGATGCCACAGAAACGCCAAATAACACAAGTACAAGTACGGGAAATACTGCTAGTGAGAACACCGCGGCGACTTTACAACAAAATGGAGAGCCGGAAGGGGCAGAGAGCACTAATGAACCCGGGAACTCAGTGAATGGGACCACTGCAGCTTCTTATAGCATCATCAGCAACCCTCCAAACCTAGCCAGGATACGACAGGTCATGTTCGAGTGCAAGGAGCCGATTGAGATCAGTCTGGAAGAATTTGAGACCTACTGGCCGTTCATCGACAATGTGTGGGTCAAACAGAGATCCAACTCCAGCAAAGAGGGCCACTGTACCACCGACTATTACATGTGCCGGCTTCGACGCCCGACGCACCGCACTTCGGAGACGCGGCCCCTACCGGAGGGGAAACGTCCACGGAAGAAGAGAGTGCGCGAGGGTGGACTGTGCAATTTTCAGATCAAAGTCGTTCGGTTTGAGGGGGCATATTCGACGGTTACTATATCGAGGACTCCCGGGAGCAGCCAGGTGCACGCGCACGATCTTGACTACATTGACAAGGTGAAACGAAATTCCGGGCTGATGGAGTTTGCGCGCAAGGAAGCTGTGAAGGGCTATTTGCCGTCGTCCATCTACACGAAGTTCCGGGAAGAACCAGAAAAGCTTGCCGAAGCGGGAGGGAAATTTTGCACAGTTACTGACGTTCGGAACGTTTCAGCAAAATGGAGGATACAGAACCCGGAGGTGAAGCTCGTCCCACATGAAGGTTACGAGTACCAAAAAGGCCATGGCATCGTGAGGAGAACGAGCCCCGAGAGCCATCCTCAATCCCCTGCGAAGGCGGGATTGCCCAAGGTCAACCACACGTTCCCTTTACCACCAGACACGCTATCGTTTCCTCAGTTTCCGTTGGATTTTCTGGAACCGTACCTCCCCAAGTACGATGAAAGACGGCAATTCCCCCACGTCACGCTGTCCTATGCATCTTCCATGGACTCCAAGATCTCTCTGCTTCCAGGCATGCAGACAGTGCTTTCAGGGCCAGAGGCAAAACTAATGACACATTATCTACGATCGCGCCACGACGCGATTCTGATCGGGGTGGGAACAGTCCTGGCCGATAACCCGGGTCTCAACTGTAGACTTGAGGGCGCAGGAGGCTTTGGGGGCCTTGGAAGGATGTGGCAACCCCGGCCTGTGGTCATCGATCCCACCGGAAGGTGGCCAGTCCATCCGGAATGCAGGATGCTACGGACGGCTGTTGAAGGCAAAGGCAAAGCGCCGTGGGTTGTCGTGTCGCCGGGCGCTCAGATCGACCCGCAGAAGCTGATGATGTTGAAAGGATATGGCGGCGACTTTCTCCGCATCGTCGAATACAACCAGAACTGGCGCTTGCGGTGGGAAGGCATCCTCCGTGCACTAGCCTCCGAGGGAATCAAAAGCGTGATGATCGAGGGAGGGGGCACTGTCTTGAGCGAACTGTTAAACCCCGAATATACCGAATTCATCGATACCATCATCGTGACCGTCGCCCCAACCTATCTGGGCAGTGGCGGCGTGGGAGTTAGTCCCAATTCCAAGCGCGATGAACAAGGGAAACCGAACGCCGCCCTCAATCCGCGGGAAGTGAGTTGGACGCCACTGGGACAGAATGTCATTATGTGTGGGAAGATTCGGGCGCCCCCTGTCGAACCCAGCACTGTGAATATAGAGAGCACATGATACCAATACTATATATGTTACGAAGTTATGACACGCCTGCCATTCGGACATTTCTTGAGTGTCAGACAACCTCGAGCAAGGGTGAGTTCTTTTGGCGCCGCGCATACCATGTGCTTTGGGCATGTCTGCCTAGGTATATTCTGGGAAACAAAGGAAATCAACTAGAAACGGTTCAGACGTCCGCAATCGAGGATTATAATTGAATAAGTAGGGAGCCAAGGAAGTTGAAAGAAAAAGGGTTGTTGGGAACGATGGCGACTGGATCCTTTCGGATGGTCGGAATGCTCTTTTGGCCTTAGCGCGTGACGAGCAACAATCAAACAACAACAATAAAAATCCCCCATAACAACATCGACTTGTTCACCACCACCACTGTTCCCCTTCTCTGTTTGCAGAGTCAATTCCTCATATCTCGATTCTTCGTACACTTCTCTTTGGATAAGTGGATACATTTTCGCTGCGAGGGACCTCCCGATTATTCCCTCCCCTGCACTTTTTTTTTTTTTTCCCCCGGTCGAGCTTCTCCGTGACCATCACCTTTGTTGTATCTCCCTTCGATTTGAGCCCTGACCTTCTACACAATGCCTCCAAAGAAGAGCGCATCGAAGGCGTCGGCGAAGCCTACAGCTGCGTCGAAGAACACTTCCTCTTCCAAGACCACCGCACCCAAGGCGCGCGCCGCGAAAACGAGCGCAGCTAGCAAGCCGTCTGTCGCGGAGTCGAAAAAGAGAGCTCCCCGCGCCGCGGCTACGGAATCTCGGAAGCGCAAGGCGGAAAGCGTCGAGAAGGAAGAGAAAGAAGCTCCGGCTCCTCGTGAACCCAAGAAGGCCCGTGTCGCGAAGCCCCGTCCCGTTGCTGCGCCCAAACCCAAGGTCGTCATCAACACCGCGCCGACTACGCGATTGAACGTCTATGTCTGCGGTGAAGGTAGCTCGGGAGAGCTTGGTCTCGGAGCTGAGAAGAATGCTGTTGATGTGAAGCGACCGCGCCTCAACCCTCATCTGCCGGCCGATCGCGTCGGTGTCGTCCAGGTCGCAGTTGGTGGCATGCACTGCGTTGCTCTCACTCACGATAACAAGATCCTCACATGGGGTGTGAATGATCAAGGCGCGCTGGGAAGAGACACGAACTGGGATGGTGGCTACAAGGACATTGATGACAACAAAAGCGATTCAGACTCGGATGACGATGACCCTGCTCTCAATCCTCGCGAGTCGACCCCTACCGCAATCCCGTCTGAAGCCTTCCCTGAGAACACTGTTTTCGTCCAGGTGGCCGCTGGAGACAGTTCTAGCTTTGCTCTTACAGATGATGGACTGGTTTATGGCTGGGGAACTTTCAGAGTACGTTTCCACTTCATTATACCGGTCATCATACCCTCCAGTTTAGCTAACGCTGTATTCTAGAGCAATGACGGTATTCTCGGTTTCGACGCTACTCACAAGGTCCAATCAACTCCGATCCTCATCCCGTCCCTCAAGAAGATCAAATACTTGACCTGCGGCGATAACCATGTTCTTGCTTTGAACGACAAGGGGGCTGTCTTCTCCTGGGGATCCGGTCAGCAGAACCAGCTGGGCCGTCGTATCATTGAGCGTAACAGGCTCAACGGCCTCCAGCCCCGCGAATTCGGTCTGCCTAAGAACATTGCGCATATTGGATCTGGTGCTTTCCATTCTTTTGCTGTGCACCAATCAGGAAAGGTGTATGCATGGGGTCTGAACAGCTTTGGAGAGACCGGTATTAGCTCCAACGCAGGTGATGACGAGGCGGCCATCCTTCACCCTGTCGTTGTGGACTCTTTGTCTGGAAAGGAGATCACTCAGATCTGTGGCGGTGCTCATCATTCCCTGGCTGCCACCAAGGATGGAAAGTGTCTGGTCTGGGGTCGGTTGGATGGCTACCAGACCGGTCTGAAGATCGATTCCCTTCCTGACAATGCGGTTATCAAAGACGAACGGGGTCGGCCTCGTATCTTGATTGAACCAACCGCCGTCCCGGGAATTAAGGCTACTCATGTAGCAGCAGGCTCTGATCATTCCCTTGCGATCGATGCCGAGGGCCGGCCCTGGTCTTGGGGTTTCTCCGCCACCTACCAGACGGGTCAAGGCACTTCAGATGACATCGAGGTGGCTACCATCGTCGAGAACACTGCAGTTCGGGGCAAGAAGCTGAACTGGGCCGGCGCTGGTGGACAGTTCTCGGTTTTCACGGAGCCCGCCAACCTCTGAAGGGTGTACGTTTCGTGAGCTTTTCTTTCAGACTGGGGACGATATGAGTATTCCGGGGTCATTCTCCTTTAGGGATGGCTTCTGAGGTAACCTTGATATGGATTGTCAAGGTGTGGTTGAAAATCTTGGTTGTTTGGACCTCCTGGTTGAACGCCATCTATGTCTTTTAATTTAGGACCTTGTTACATTAGCAGCCTTTGATTCGTGAATGTGATTTCACTCCATCATATTAGAAGGAACAATTACGTTTCGTACTATTACATTGAAGACTAGGTAAAACTGTGGAGGGAACAGGTCTTCTTTCGATGGTGTTCCCAATGCATTCATTATACTATGCGTGACGTCACAATCATACAGGTGGTCCACGGGGACTCTCAATCTACATGACTTACATAGGTATGTCCAGGTCCCCCATGGCTTCCATATCATCGGCATACCTATCTTCATCCATTGACGGAGCAGTCGACGTCTTCTGTTGTGGAACTGCCACATCCGCCTGCTCTCGCAAAAGCGCATCTAAATCATCCTCTTCAGGACCATCAGGCTTGTCAACCACCTCATCCTCTTGTTCTCGTAAAAGCGCCTCCAGGTCATCCTCTTCGGGCGCCTCCGGTCTATCAACCACATATTGCGGGTTTCCTTCGTCCGACATGAACAGATCATTCGAATCGTCATTCGGGTGAGGTGACTGGCGCGAATTCGATTGACGGTCAGAAGGCTGGTCCGCAGCGTTGCTTGTCTCGTTATGATGGCTACCCTCCGCCTCCTGCAGTGGTTCATCGTCATCATCCCGCTGTCGTGGCTTTTCCTGGTCTATCCATTCCCTCCGCATTGTCTGTATCCGTTTCGAATGGCCTAGCTTCTCGATCATCGCGAGTCCGTCTGTGAATTTTGCGCGTGGAAAGAGATCGTCGAGCCATAATTGGTAGAAATTCAATAACCGTGCAGCATCGGAAAACTGGTTCCTCAAATATTAGCGCAGGCGACACGGATGGAATCGGCGCACAAACCTCATGGCCTTTCCCCTTGAACTTCAGCTTCTGCTTCGCGCTGCGGCGCAATTTGGGGATCCCGGCTTGAGATAGTAACCTTGTAGCCAGATTAGCATGCGTTTTGTGTCCGGTGGAGGAGCTCAACTCACCGTCCCTCATCTAGCTTCGCAATTGGTTGCCGCTTCCTTGTGACTTTCACTTCATCATCTAACCCAAGTCCTAACCCACGACTTTCGGACGTTTGAGGGGCGTTGATGTTGGATCGCGTCGAGGATTCCCCTAATATCGCATCTAGATCGACGTCGTAATCGAAGAGATCATTGTGAGTCTGTCCGGTGGCGGGCTGAGCGTCCGCAGCGTTCTCTTTGTCCATAGGTACGTATGGTTGGGATGGCGGGGAATTGAAGCGCACGGTTACTGTATAGGAGGAAGTGACAAATTTGCGCAGGTAGTAGTCGCGATAAGTTGGAACTCGGGATGTGGAGGTATAGATTGCTTTCGCGATAATGGGTTCGAAGCTATGCAATACGCGTGACATTCGAACGCGTCGCGTACAGGATTACCTAATGGAGTAAATTCCTGCCTTAGGCATGCTAATCCGGGTTACAGCTGAGCGGTACTAATCGGTATTTGATGGATGGAGAGTACCTGTACTTTCTTTACGTTAGTACTGGTATAAAGTAATGATGGTACTTAGGTACCTAAGGTTCTAACAGTCATAATTACTAACCTCCCGCACATACCTTCCTTCAGTGCATCTGATCGTGTGTACCTTAGTGTCCGACAGGTAGTATGGCCACTTCCACAGGGTGCTCTGCTTAATGAAGACGACATGCAGTGTACTCCAAGATATACAGCTCGTACAATCGCTTTTAAACGTATTTCATAAAAGACAACATCTTCCTATGCTGCTATTCCTATACACTACTAAGGTACTTTATCGCAAAGAGCATGAAAAGCTAGTAGTAATCAGTAATGCTCATTGGTTCCGGATCAGATGAGTCAGCATGTAATACTCAGCGGCTCTAAACCGAATCGGGCTGATCGCGGGCTTGGCACACCTCCTCGCCCTCAACTTCGTCTCCGTTGTCACCGCGGATACCTCAGTCCGTTCAATTGCGCAGCACCGCTCGATTCCCTCCTTGTCGAAATGGCGGCTGATTCAAAAACCATGACCATCCCCGCTAAGCGGGCCAACACCGACTACCCCGTGAGTTTTCTCTCCCTTTGCCCGACCTGATATCAGTCGCCGCTAACAACCAGTGAATTGCAGCTGATCGATTCCGACCCGTATGTACCCCTCGAATTCAGAACCAATGGACGACGTACTCACCTCATATAGCCACCTGCGCCGAGTTTTTGGATATGCCCGGCCTTCCGACTACGCGGTCGCCGGAGGTGCCGCCGCCGCCTCCCCGCTTGCATTCTGGGCGATGGAGCGTGTGAGCCCGTCCCACGTCGGCCGCGGAGGTTTCTCCCCCGTTATGCGGCTCGCCACAGCCGTCGGCCTCATCGGAGGACTGCACATTCTCTACCAAAGATCCTGCAGTACGTCCATTCTCAATTGGTTGGTGCCCCCGGGGCATCGTGACTGACTTTGGAGTAGACCGGTTCTATGGCTTCACGGAAAACTCGCGAGAGGTGGAAATGGACATGAAGGAGATGGTTGACAAGGTGAAGAAGGGTGAGCCTTTGTACGGCTCTTCCGGTGTCTCGTCTTATCTGCAGGGTGTTGCGGCCCGGAATTCGCGCTACTCACAGCTCTTCATCCATGTGCTCCCATGGTTCAATGTTGTCAACCATGATCAGGTACGTCTTCGCCAGTCTGTCTGCTCGTATGTTCGTACTAATGAGGACCAATAGCATGGTGTCGATACGGCAAAGTACTATCAGCAGGCTGAGCGGGAGCTGGAGGCTGAGCGGTTGGCCAAGTCTGCGTGAACGCATAGGGGCGTGAGGGTTTAGATTTGTCCGGTTCCAAACAGAGGGTTATCGCAGAGGCATGTATACTTATTTCCCTAGCGCAATGTGAAAATCCTACAATTCTTTCTTTCAAGCGACAAGAGCTGCGTGGGTGATATCCAGACGATGTCCATATGATTCGCGTATCTAAATCTAGTCTTCATGCAAATTACTCCGCGCTGTTGTCAAACTTTGTATTCAGCTCCCTGTTCTTCTTGGGTCGAGGTTTTGGTGCTGGTCAAGTTAGCCACGGTTGCGCATATAGTGTAGATTCACTTGCCTCTTTCATTTTCTTGAATGTAGAAACGTCGGAGCAGCATGATGGCCTCGTTCTGGAACAATCCGCGATACACGGGATATGGCGGATCTATCGTAGCACTGAGTTGAGTTAGCCATCAGGAACCACACCATACGAAGGAGATGACCAACTCAGAATGCAATGACAGGATGCTCCCCGTCCCACCGAAGCGCTCGTTTCCACAGCCGAAATAAACCGCACGTATCTGGTACTGTCGAAGAGCGGAAGCACACATTACGCATGGCTCAACTGTGACATACAGGTCGGTTTCATGCAGAATAGACCTGGGGTAACTTTGGAGAAGTTCCTGAATAGCAATGAATTCGGCATGCCTTGTACCCTGTTTTACTGTCAGTGGCTGGGTGACGGGGAATAGAGACTAGTCTAAGGAGCATCTGCCCACTGTAGGCATGCTCCCCGCCTTACCTACATTCATTGACTTGTTTGTATCATTCATCCCATAGCCAACAATCTTATCTTGATATACTAGCACACACCCGACAGGTGTTTCACCGGATTCCAGAGCTTTCTCTCCCTATGAAGCCGGTGAGTGACGAGGATGTAGTATGTTTCAATCAGGAGACAATACCATTTTTAGAGCCTCTTGCATGAAGTAGGCGTGCTTAGGATCTTCTAGTTGCATGCTGAAAACGCTGTGTCTGTCTAATTGATGTCGTCTTGATAACTTTGTCAACGACGTCAGTGCAGCGGGCTTGCAGAAGTGAAATCCCCGCGGGTATTGGCAATAAGATCAGCAAGAAGAACTTATGATTAAAGGAGGAGGAGGAATGAATGAGCGACAGGCAATGGAGGGTTGTTCAATATTGCTAGAAATTTTATACATGTGTAGTTCTTGTGCTCTGCGCATGTGCGGTACGGAATAAGTGGTAATTTTACCAGCGTCCCTTACCGCCTCGTGTTTTGGCTCTTACCATACATACGGTTTACACATCTTCTCTCGATCATCTCCGCCCACGTTTTCTGCCACAGATTAACTTGGAACCATACGCGATGCGATCAAGTGTTGTTGTTTGAACGCGAAGCGCCTATGTAGCATGATCGATTGCACCCCTGATGGCAGTGGGTGACCTCGGGGCGTCCGGATATATGGCGCCAGATGATGGCGGCTGGGATTTCGAGCCCGTGTCGTCGACCTTAGCTGCTCAACTAGCACCGCGTCTCTCGTCTCGAGGGGACCACGCGCATAATCTAAACAGGGAAACCTTCTCTCAACTCCGCAGGGAGCTGGTCGAAGGGAAATATAGCCAGCTCCATCTGGACGATAGCACCACCGATGTCTGCAAGTTAATCTGCATCGTTCTGGAGGCTGGTCTGGAGCATCGTGCTCAGGATGCGAACCCCGAGTCAGAAGGCCAGATATTGGACTGTCTGGATATTATCCGAATCGCCGTCCAGAAGGCTCCTCGTGCGCTGACCGAGTGTCCCGATCCTGAATCCCTGGGTGTAAATGCCCGGGCTCCTTTATATGCTTGGCTGGTAGTGCGACTGCTCCACTTGCTTAGTATCTGGAACAGCGATATTGTTGCAGAGGCAATCACTGAGCTTTTCTCGAGCCTAGTCTGTACGCAGCAAAGACACGCCAAGATATGGTCTGCTTGCTCCCCAGCGACGGGCCTTCTCCGGGCTTGCGCTACAGGTTTGTCAGGTCCCAGGTATCAAAGGAAGTGCGGAGCTAATGAATTTCAGAGATCCTCCACTGCATGAATCATGTGAATCCCCTCAAACTAGGGGGGAACCATGCGGCGACTTTCGTTATGCCTACATCGCAAGGGACGCTACTTGTAGACTTAGATCGGCTCAGCCTGCCTCGCAAACTTTTCGATGGCCGAGTCAAGATCGGCTCTTTTCCGCAAGTATGCAGAGCAATGTTTACGATGCTTGACTCCCTGAGTCCGAGAAATTCTGGCCCCTCCTCTACATTCAAGGACAGTTCTGTTGCGCGGCAAAATCATGCCTGGGTTTTGAACGGATACCAGCGCCTGTGGAAGCCGCTTTTTCGTTGGCTTCAAGTCCCAGTTGCAGCTACTGAATCCAAAGACCGTATATGCTCGCAGTTTGTGTCACGAGTCAAGTTATGCTACATGCATTTATCCCTCCTCTCCACCCAGACCGAGCTTGCTTCTGACTTAATCCACATGCTGGGTCGGCTCCTTACATTAGATATCCTGAATCAACTGCCTGCTTCCCAACTCCAATTGGGTCAAGTAATATCTGATCTTACCACCTATCTCAAGCATACAGAGCTCCTTGTCATTTGCGGGAAAGCAGCTATCCTGCCAACCCTCCAGCAGCTTCAAAAGAGAGACTTTTATCCGTTGCTCGAAACACAACTGCAGGTAAAGCATTCAACACTAGCCCGGATATGTGACAATGTGACTTACAATGGAAGGCTTCGATTCATGAGTTTATTGAGGCACTGGTTCGCATGTTGCGGGACTACAACGATAGTCAGTGTGGCTCCCAATCGCCAGATCCGACCGCCGTTTCCCAACCATCCGGTATTCCAACCAAATCTAATTTGGCTAAAGAGCTAAAATACGCTTCAAATCCTCGTGGTTCGCCCATCAATGGCCGATGGTTGGACGCACAATGCCTCAGTCAAGCAGCTGGTCGATTCCTTGCATGAGAAACTGGACCTGGAGAATACTGGGAGTCTGCAAGATGTATGCTCTGCGATCACGTAAGTTTTTGCAATATAGATTGAAGCTGGGGCTTGAATACTAACAGGACTTGAAGGGATGATCATTTTGCCGATCTTCCAGAAGATGTGAAGACAGAGATACTGCAACTGATGAGCAAGATCCCATGTGCCCTAGCCAGAGACTCTTCAGAAGCAGAGGCTAGAATGAAGGGCATGCTGCATTGTAATAGATGTGACGACGAAAAGCATGAACATACTCAAGGATCAGATTTGCCAGCTCCAGCTATCGACGAGCTGTGCAATAGCTTGGCTTGCATAATTCCTAAACTCACGCGCACCCCCAGCCTTCGCATAAATGCAATGATCGCATTGAGAAAGACTCTGATGCACACTTCAACGCCCACCCATCTACAGCTTGCCTCTGTGTTTGGCCAGTTTTGTCTACAGTCCCTGCGCAGCTCAGTCAGAGAGTTGAGGATTGTCACCGGACACTCGATTGTGGCATTCGTTCGTAAGAGTCTGGGCCATGAATTACGCCGGAGAAACTTTGTCATCATTCTAGAGTGGCTCGAGAACCTATTTGCAAAGCAAGAGGCGCCACTGCAGGAAACCGGCATCATGACTTTGTGTCACCTGGCACAGCTATCCAACGACGAGGAAATGAATATCATCCTTCTTCGCCTGGTGGAATACTTGGGACATCCGAACCCATTCATAGGTGCTGTGGCTTATGCCGAGCTATCAAAACTCGCGCAGCAGCTGACGGTTACTCCTGCTGGTTTGTTCCGGCCGTTCTGGAGAACTCTTGCCGTAACAGTGGTGAAGAACTTCCAAACTCGCCCTTACATGGCAGAGCAGCTGTGTGACTTGCTGGGAATGAAGGTCGACGATTTCCTTAGGCTGACCGAAATCCATGTTTTGCCTTATCTGGTGTTCGCACGGAAGCGAGACATTATTGTGAGACTAGCCTCAAGCTACAAGGAGACAAAATCACCATTCGATATTTGCTCGGAGAAGAACAACCTCGCCGCCATCCTTTCGTTCTTGCTGAGCCAGCCTTCAGCGAAGCCAGAAGAGATGGTAATGGCCACGCTCTCGGAGATAGACCCAGCTTTCAAAGGCCGTACTCTGGCTGAGCTCGTACGGATCGAGCCTATATTGATTGCCTGTGATCTCTTGAAACGGCTTGGAGACTCTGGCGTGGAAAATGAAGCAAGGTTCCGTCGAGCACTTCATCTCCTGGCCGACCATGTCCCCCGAAAATCAGTTCACTCTTCCAAGAAAACAAGTCATATAGGCCCCTTTATTGAAGAACATGTTCTTGGAATTATCACCCAGTTCGCCTACGCAGTGAATGATTTCCAAATCAGACAACCAGTGGCTGAAAAGAAGAGAAACATCATCGCCATAGGTGAGATGGTGAAAGTTGCTCGGGGTCATGTTAGCAGCGCACTGCCGCAGATATGTGCCTGTCTTCGATCTGCGCTGGAGATGGAAGATCTATGTAACCATGCTTTCACCGTCTGGGCGGTATTGGTGAGATCTCTACATGAAGAGGAGCTCGAACCTCTTATTGATCAGACCCTGTCAATTGTGATCAAATACTGGGTGAGGTTCACGGAAGAGACCAGGAAGTGTGCCTATGAGCTTGTGGAGCATATCTTGAAGAACCATCAGGAGTTGGTGCGAGACATATACAACACTATGCCTTCATTGTCTACCATTCCAGAGTTATCTGAGTTCGAGGCAGAGATACAGAAGCTCAAGACTAGGATGGACGTTCGAAGCCATTTGTTTGCATTCATCCGTCGTTGCCAGAATGAAAATGCAACCGTCGTTGAGCAAGCTCTGAAAGAGCTCGTCCCTTATCTCTCGGAGCATGAAGAATTCCTCCATCGAACTGTGCTGAGTGAACAGCCAGATCCAGTCGTCGCCCAGTTGACACGATCTCTGCTCGACTGCTGTGCGAAGTTCAATACAAGCTCAGACACGATCACTCTTCTAGGCGCGCAATGCTTGGGACTTATAGGATGCTTGGATCCAAACCGGGTTGAGACTATCAAAGAAAAGAAAGACATTGTTGTGTTGTCGAACTTTGATCAGATGGAGGAGACTTTCGACTTCATCCTTTTCTTTCTCCAGCATGTGCTCGTTGAAGCCTTTTTGTCGGCCTCCAACACCAGGGCTCAGGGTTTTCTTGCATACGCTATGCAGAATCTCCTGAAGCTCTGCAATATAGACACGGATGTCACCCAGCGGTCTCGCGATGACCGGGCAGATGAAAAGTACCGCCGTTGGTTGGAGCTTCCGGAGACCGTTCGCAACACACTCACCCCTTTTCTCACATCAAAGTACACTGTCACCGTTGGGGCTGTCAACTCAAACTGCAAATACCCCCTTTTCTCGGCCGATGTAACACATGGTGACTGGCTGCGGACGTTCGTGCAAGACCTTCTTCAAAAGGCGAGCGGTGACAATGCACGGCTTGTATTCAGCGTATGCAGTCGCATTGTCAAAGGTCAAGATATCGCCATATCATCCTTTCTTCTGCCTTACGCGGTCCTGAACCGTGTAGTCGGAGGAACAGAAATCGAGAAGGAGGATCTCCTGAAGGAATTGGCAAATGTGCTATCTCATCCGCTCCCAGATACCAACAACCATGTCCATGAGACAATTTTGCTCTGCAGTCAGGTAAGTAGTACATTTTTACCTATTTGTTACAGCGTGCTAATGCCATTACGCAATGTATAGAGCGTTTTCGAAGTTCTTGACTACCTTTCGAGATGGCTGCAAGGAAAGAAAAAGCAGCTCAACAGCTCCAGACACCGCGCGCAAAGGGAAACCTCCGGAAGCTTAGTCCAAGATACTTATTTGGCACATATCAAAGCTGTGGAATCGCTTCTGGCTTCCATACCCGCGGAGATCATCTCGAAGAGAGCCGTTGAGTGCAAGTCCTTTTCGAGGGCTCTTTTTCACTGGGAGCAGTACATCCGTCAATATAAGATCCAGTCCAGAAAGCAGACTAACGCCAATATGGAGCCTCTCTATCAACGTCTGCAGGACATCTACAGTCAGATTGACGAGCCAGATGGTATCGAGGGCATTTCAGCTAATCTTCACGTTCTGAATATTGACCAACAGGTTCTTGAGCACAGAAAGGCTGGAAGATGGGCCACTGCACAGAGTTGGTATGAACTACAGCTTGAGAAGGAGCCAAATAACAGCGACGCGCAATGGAATCTCTTTACGTGTCTTAAAGAATCAGGGCAACAAGGTCTGTGCTCATGAAATACCCCGGACAGATATGTGCTCACACATAACAGAGGCCATTCTTACAAGATTTGAAATCCTTCGCAAGACGGATTCAGTCTCGAAGCTCCTTCCGTTTGCCGTGGAAGCGTCCTGGATCACAGGCAATTGGGAGAAACTACAAGATTACCTCCGGCTCTCGCCGCAGCGGGACACTGGAGACTTCAACACCGGTATCGGCTCAGCCCTTGAAGCTTACAGGAATGGCAATAAAGAACAGCTGGGGAATATCCTCAATGGCTTGCGGCTTACCGTCGCCAAGTCCCTGACTGCCAATGCCGTCAACTCCTTGCAGTCATGCCACGACAGCATGCTGAAGCTCCATGCCTTGACAGAGGTAGAAGCAATCGTTGGTTTCCGAGGTGATCAAACAAACGCCGCACTTTCTGAACTCCATGATGCTTTGAACCGCCGTCTAGATGTTCTAGGAGGGCATATCTCCGACAAACAATATCTTCTTGGCTTACGGAGAGCTACAATGGAGCTGACGTACGTTTCACCTATTGAGGTTTTCTAAATATGTTCGTGCTAATCAAGGAATCCAGTGGTAACTTCGCTGTGTCTGACATCGCCGCTGCATGGCTTGCAAGTACTCGCCTCCTTCGGAAAGGAAATTTCACAAACCAGGCATACCAATCAATGCTTCATGCTGCCCGACTCAAGGATAGATCCGCTACCATTGAGCATGCCCGTCTTCTGTGGAAAGATGGCCATCACAGAAAGGCCATACAAACGCTCGAAGGTGCAATCGCTGCGAATGAATTCGCTTCAGACACGGTCCCGATGGATTCTAACTCTGGTTCGGCCGCTTCTCATCGTGAAAAACACCAGAATCTACTCGCTGCAAGGGTATGGTTCTCACTTCTCTCCTTATCCGTTCTATGGGCTTCAACTCATGGCTAACCTGGTTAATGGCAGGCCCATCTTTTGCTGGCAAAATGGACAGATAGAGCGGGACAGACGCAATCCGATGTCATCGTCCAAAGATATCGAGAAGCCATCAAACTCCATACGAGGTACTTTCCTCTTTTCATATATGATAAAATTCCTGCTGACGTGCAACAGGTGGGAGAAAGCGCACTATTACTTGGGGAAGCATTACAACAAAATCCTGGATTCAGAGAAGGCCAAGCCATTGGGGAAGGAAGCCCAGATATAGTGAGTAGCCCTATCCGTTTGTAAAGCCACTCTTTAACGGCTTTCGCGGTAGCTTGACTGGCGAGGCCTCGAAGCTTGTCATCGACAACTACCTTCGTTCTTTGGCCCATGGAAACAAGTACGTTTTCCAATCGCTGCCCAAAGTTTTGACTCTGTGGCTGGAACATGCATCCACCGTGGATCAGCCATTCGATCCTAAAAGGGGGAATAACGAGTAAGTTTAATGCACAATTGTCTTCCATCTCTGTCCTGCTGCGTCCCAGGATTCGGCTTCCGTTGAAGTCTTAACTGCCTCACTATGTGACTGCCAGAGCAATGATTTAACGATATCTAGGGAGTTCCAAATCCACACCCTCAACCAACGGAGGAAGAGTCTCGATGACATGCATTCGCAACTGAAGAAGTATGTCAATCGCATGCCGGCTGCCCTAGTAAGAACCCACTTCCCCTGTTTCGGCGACGCCCTCTCACACACATAGCTTTTCACCATCCTCTCTCAAGTCGTCGCTCGTATCTGTCACCCAAATGCCACTGTATACGACTTGTTGACAAAGATCGTCGCCAAAGCCGTGAACTTCTTCCCTCAGCAAGGGTTATGGACGGTTCTTGCTGTAGTCAAGTCCTCGTCCAAAGACCGGGCGTCCAGGGGCATGAATTGTCTTCAGAAAATTACGGTATGCTCCAATCACGAATCGATGGGATTCACATACTGAATGAAGCAGGAGGTGAACAAGAAGCTGAAAACGGAGTCGCCATCCGACATGCGCGGAATGATCAACCAAGGACAGAGGTTCTCGGATGAAATGCTGGGACTATGCAACTTCAAAATCCCGCCCGAAGAGAAGATCTCGAAGTTGAGTCTCTTCCGGCAAGTAGGATTCGACCGCAAGGTAGTCCCTTGCCGGCTTGTCGTGCCGTTCCAGGCCATGTTGACGCCGACACTGCCTGCCAACCATGACTCCGAGTACTTGAAGGGGTTCAGAGCATTCCCTCGAGATCCCACGACTATCGAGGGTATGTGATCATGATCACCTGAAGCAGTCCGCTCCATATGGCTAACTTTCCATAGCTGTTTTCGACGAAGCTCAAGTCCTCAACTCCCTCCAGAAACCACGAAAAGTCAGCATCCGGGGATCCGATGGGAAGATCTACAACATTCTGTGCAAACCCAAGGATGACCTTCGCAAGGACCAACGTTTGATGGAATTCAACAACATGATTAATCGATTCCTGAAGAGAGATGTAGAGTCCAGCAAGCGACGAATGTGTAAGTTAACCGTGGGCATGTTGATTTCCAAAGCTGATTGCAACAGACATCAAAACATACGCTGTCACGCCGTTGAATGAGGAATGCGGTATGATCGAGTGGGTCGATAACCTCAGGACTTTGAGAGACCTCGTTATCAAACTACTTCGTGAGCGAGGCATCTCACCGAATGTAAGGCTTCATGGCAAATACCTATGGAAGGTGCTGAGACTAAAATGGTACAGTACACCGAGATCAGGAACAATCTTAACGAGATCTGTAAAGACAACGCCAAACTGCCTTGGTTTACAAACAAGGTGCTAGCAAGGTAAGTATCTGAGGGATGTGCTCTCGACTTGCGGCGTCTAATCCCCATAGATATCCTCCGGTGTTGCACGAATGGTTCGTCGAGATGTTCCCAGAGTCAGGTGCATGGTTTGCAGCACGACTCCAGTACACGCGATCTTGCGCCGTCATGTCCATGGTTGGATATGTGCTAGGGTACGCACTAAGTTTTCCTGCTATTTGATCACTTATCCGCTAACAGGGCCTACTTCAGACTCGGTGATCGACATGGTGAAAACATCTTGTTTGAGGAGGGATCAGGTGGCGTTATTCACGTCGATTTCAACTGCCTATTCGACAAGGTAGGAACAAAACATTGTAGACCTCTATTCTCAATGTGCTAATGTTTGCAGGGCCTAACTTTCGAAAAACCCGAACTCGTTCCTTTCCGCCTGACACAGAACATGGTTGATGCGTTTGGGGCTTATGGCTATAACGGTTTGTCCTGCCCTTCAACCCTATATATGAGCGGCACCAAGCTGACATGGCATGTTGGCAGGTCCATTCCGGAAAACATGCGAAATAAGCCTTGGGCTTCTACGACAAAATGAAGACGCACTGATGACGGTACTCGAGACATTCTTGCATGATCCAACAACAGATTTCATCGGGAAGAAAGTAAGTTCTCTGAGTCTTAAATCAGAAGGCAGTGCTAACATCCGAAAGCGCCGCAACCACCATGCAAATGTCCCGGATACCCCAGCAGGTGTCTTGGAGAGTGCCCGCAATAAACTCCGCGGACTCCTGCCTGGTGAATCTGTTCCACTGTCCGTTGATGGCCATGTCGATGAGCTGATCATGCAAGCGACTGATATCAAGAACCTGTCCGCAATGTACATAGGTTGGTGTGCCTTTTTCTAGAGCTTTCTGTTCTTGAGACGTCTACCTATGTATGCAACCACACATGACAGGGTACAAATCAGCGAGACTCAACGCAACAGCTTGAATCATACATAATTATCAAGATTGAGACATTATATCATTAGCGTCCTATGAGACATAACATATTAATTGGCTTGCTAAGAGCCCAAGACACGTACTTAAATATTGTACACTCGTGCTTTTGCAACGCATTGATGTTTTGCCCTGGATCTTGGATACAAATGCTCACACCTGCGGCCAGCGAAGATTGACTTGGAGGGCTCTAATTTACCTCCTGGGCCCATCATATTTACCACGGCTTCTGCTTGGACTGCGACTCCTATCGCTGTGACTGCTGTAATCGTAGCTACTGTAGCTGGGACTCCGCCGGCGGCGGTTTCGAGGGCTTCCCCCACGCATGCTTCCCCTCCTCCTTGGCGGCGACACGGATGCAGAGACTGAGCGTGATCGGGGGCGACGGGGCGATCTCGACCGAGACAGAGAGCGTGGCCGATAGATATCATGTTTCTCCATGGGCCGGGCACGGCCATACCTTCTCGGCGGGGAACGTCGAGGAGGACGACCGTCCAAGGGTGGGCCTCGGCCATGTCTCGGACGACCAAAGCTTCTCCTTCTCCCTTGAGGAGGCGGCGGTGACCGCGAGAATGCGCGTCTAGGCAGGACAATCGAAACGTTCAACACAGCCCCGTCGAGCTGAGCTTCGTGCATATGCGCGATTGCAGCTTCCGCATCGGCAGGGTCGTAGTAGAGTATGTAGGCAGTACCTCGGTTCGTCATAACTGTAGCACAACGTCAGCCGGATTAGAGTGAAACAAGGGGGTTGGGAAATGCCTACAGGCTTTGTTCATGGGTAGATCAAGGCTCTCAATATCACCAAACCTCCCAAAGATCTCGCGCAGGTGCGCTTCCGTTACATTCTTGGTTAACTTCTCAATAACAATCTGCAATGGACAAATAAGCAACGGTTTATCGTGAAGGGGAGCAGGCGTCTGCTCAGCTTACCTTTGAGCTTCGCGGAAAGCTTGCGGGAGGACTGGGAGAGCGGCTGTAGCTCCGGTTCCTATGCCACCGGGAACCCCTCGATCCTCTGCTCCAACTCCGGCTGCGACTCCGGTCTCGGCTCGGACTGCGGCTGCGGCTGGGGCTGCGCGAGTATCTCTTATGGGGCGACGGGGATCGGGATGGGCTCTTTGTGCGATGACCGTTGCGACGGCCGGTGTCGCGCTCATAGGAAGAGCTTCGGGATACTGAACGAGGGGACACGCTACGTCTTGAGGGCACATCTCGCGCGGGGCCAGGCCCGGGTGGTGAGCGAGTCGGCGAACGTCCTCGAGGAGATCGCATGGACATGATATGGAGCTGAGCCGGCGCGGTATGAGGTGAGACGCGAGGGGAAGATTCTGCGCAAGTGGTCGGGGGATTGGAATGGGATACGCGCAGGCTGGACGGAGGTGCGGCAGTCAAAAGCAATAATATCGCGAAGTTGAAAGAATAGAGGAGTTGTAAAAAAGAGAGAGATAGTTGTGTTCAAAGTTGTCTGATAGAAAGATTGATCGCAGTGCGTCGGAGCAGGTACTTGGATGCTGGGCGGACGGGAGCTAGTGCCTAAGTAGAGGCTACCCCAGATTGCTTAGTCACCATTCCAGCTAACTATATAACTACAGTTCATTCATGACTCTTTATACCTCTATAGAACGGAACAATGGTATCGTCAAAAGATGGGAGAGCTGATGATAGATCAGGTGTCTACCGATTCTCGCCACCGCTGATATTCTTGGACCACCTCGTCCGTAATCTGCCTTTTCACTTGCTTCAACGCGTATTCGAAATGTCTCCATCCAACATCCTGCTCCCGGCCAGTTTCTTCCTCCTCGTCCAATGCAGCATCTCCAGCAGTCTCACAGATGCTGACGATCTCAGCGCCGGAGTATCCCGCGGTTCGCGATGCCAACTCATCCAAGCTCACATCAGGATCCACCACAGATTTGCGACACCATATGTTCAGGATCTCCTTCCTGGCCTCGAAGTCAGGCGGTCCGATGTAAAGGATATTGTCGAGACGACCGGGGCGCATCAGTGCCGGATCGATCACGTCGGGCTTGTTAGTGGCAGCAATAACGAGGACACTCTTCAACTCCTCAATTCCATCCATCTCGTTCAACAGAGTGGTCAGGACATTTACACCACCCTGAGACGTGCTGCTGCGCTTGGAGGCAATGGCATCAATTTCATCGAAGAAAATGATGCTGGGCCTTGCAGACCGCGCCTTGCGGAAGATTTCGCGCAAGGAACGTTCCGACTCGCCCACATACATACTTAAGATCTCTGCGCCCTTGACAGCCAAGAAGTTTAGGCCTGCCTCGGTTGCAAGAGCTTTGACCGTCAACGTCTTGGAACAGCCCGGCGGTCCATACAGAAGAATACCCTTTTTGTTGTTGACGTTGAGTCTCTTCATTCGTTCCGGCCGCTGTGATCGTCAGTGGATTGGTCTTTGGACAGAGAAGCCAGGAACAAGACTCACCTTCAGAGGCCTCTCAACGGCTTTCTGGAGCCGCCGTTTGATTTCATGTTGCCCACCAATATCCGACCATCTTACCTTGGGCGTCTCTAGAAAGACTTCTCGCATCGCGGTAGGCCGTGTTTCCTGCAAGGCCAACAACACATCGTCGTCTTGGATGTCCAGAGGAATTGGCTCGCCTTCCGAGACACGACTCCCAATTACACTCATATCATCCGACGTTGTGGGGTCAGAGTCGCCAGGCTGTTTATTGGCAACATACCGCTGTCGAGCCTTACGACATATAGCCTGGAGCAAGGCGTAAAGATCCGCTCCGACATAGCCATGGGTCTTTTCCGCAATCAATTCTATGAGGGCATCGCTGATGCCCGATGACGAAGGTCCACAGATAGCACGGAGTATTTCAGCCCTGTCTCGGGCCGTGGGAACTTGGAGTTCAATTTCAATCGCCAGGCGATGTGGCGTTCTCAACGCATCGTCAACATCATTCGGGTGTCGAGTCGTAGCCACCGTCAGGACTCGAGACCCCCTCACAAGGTCAAGACATTCGCATAAGACCGATGAGAGCGAGTGCCCCTCCAACGAGGCTCTCTTTGGAGCAAGAAATTCCAGCTGATCAATCACCACGGCACTCGGCTGGGAGCGGGCGGCCTCGTGGAAAACCTTTCGGAGTCGCGCCTCTCCATCGCCGATATTTCTCGTAAATGTCGAGCCGATATTGAACGTTTTCTTCCACCCCGCTGCTTGGATCTGCCCCAAGAGCGCGGTCTTCCCGGTCCCCTTGGGACCGTAGATGAGGAGACCCCGGGTGTGTTCGTAGAATGGCGGCATTGCCAGCCCTTCGGCGGCCAGGTTGAAATCTGACAGGCTTTCGTTGATACTATCGATCTGGCGCATCACACCCCCCAGACCTGTCGACTGTACCTGGATCAAGGGATTCCGGCTGGCTGTCTCCCCGTCTGAGTCTTCGCCGATTAAGACCTTAGTTTGTTCACTAAATCGGAACAAAGTATTATCGGTATTTGGGTTTTGTGGACGAATGCTTGCCACTTTAAAGCTTCTTCGCTGACCTTTGAGTTCTAGATCAAACACTAAACCAACAGCCAGGATATCACATCTCTCAAGGGGATGCCCCAAGGCCCAGGACCAATGCCCCACGTCCGAGGGCGAGAGGGGCCCATATTTGGAAATTCGTTCGGCATCCGAGCATTCCACCAGGTATATCGAATCTATTTCTTCCAAAGGCCCCTCCACTTTATTGATCGTGACCTTCTCTCCGAGCTTGATGCCGTAGCAGTCTTGGAGGGTCCGGGACGTCTGTACCACGGTATTTTGGATATTCTCGGCGGCGTTCCAGGCGACTGCAGATTTGGGAGGCGCATCAGCATGCGTTATGCTGCAGATATCTCCAACGCGAAGTTTGAGGTTTGCGAGCGACGATGCGGAGAAGCAGACCCGGAAGGCATCTTTGTGATCGCTCCGTGTTGGCTTTGAGAGTGGTCGAACGGTGAATAGCCGGGGCTCTGACATTTTCTATAGAAGATGCTTAACTGCAAGATGACCAGCCAAGGGAGATTAGGTGCGGTAGTAGCGGCCCTGTCGGATGGCGTGTCGCATTCAAACTGGACTTCTGAAACTTCTCCAAGATATGGTATTCAGCGCATTTTATGATTGAATTGCGGGGCCATAAAAGGGGTCGGTCATCAATGGTGTATGATATTATTCGTTTGGCATAGACGGTCTAGGAGGATGCGACCAAAATCGAGTGAGAATGGTAAGTCACTGTCCGTGCCTGGAAAAAGAGCTAGAAAAAAAAAGTTGCTGCGGGGCGAGCTGGTGGGGGAGCGGATAACGATACGGAGTATGTGCAGGCGGAGTTGTACAGTACATGAATGAGCTGCGTTGCCACATAGCATAAGATATATTAGAAACCACATACTTGCATCTGAACAAGTCAGTTTTGAAGTTTCAGGGAAAGTGAATAGGCAAAGATATCATTTGAAATGGTGAGTTCTGTACATGAATGCTTCCCACCGTGCTTTGTCAACACTCCAGCTCTACTTGGACACCACAGTGGTTAGCTCTATCATGCCATGCAAACGAATACATCCCTTGAAAATCGAATGGATAATGTACTAAGTATTTATGTAAGGACAAAGCACGACTCATATCCAGGGACATAGTGACCAGTGTGCAACAGAACAAAGCGAACAGCAACGCCTCCTAACAAATTTCAGGGTAGAGAGAACATGGTAGAAATGGCCGACCCCGAACATTCGTGATTATGAACATACAGATATCAGGGTCTCCAGAACCGGGGGGAAAGAAGCAGTTGGGAATCCATTAAAACACCGATGGCCTGGGTCATTCAGCGGGTCATCATCGCACCAAAGACTTGTGGCATAGAGGGCGTAATGCCGAAGCCCATGGAGGACGAGGTTGGAGAAAGTCGCGCAGTGGAAGAGACGGTCTCGCCGTGATGGGCTCAACAGCACTTTCCTCCGCTGCTTCCACTCGCTCCGGAACCCTGTTGGCCTATGTCGAACGTCGCGGGGCTGGCTTGTTCGGATTTGGAGGTATCCATTCCTTTCTTGATCTCCGAGGCGAGGTTATAGAAGGCCTTCTCGATATTGATGTTGTTCTTTGCCGACACTTCGAGGAAGGGAATTCCAAGTTCGTCGGCCAGCTGCTGCCCCTGCTCGGTTGAAACGGCTCGCTTCTCTTCCCAGTCGCATTTGTTTCCGATCAGAATCTTGTGCACTCCCTCACTTGCATGTTGCTCGACGTTGGAAAACCACGTGCGGATGTCTAGAAAGTGGCCAACGTGTCAGTGTCAGGTTATCGCAAAGTCGGATCCCGGGCAGACCATACTCTGGAAGGATCGCTCATCCGTCACATCGTAGACAAGCAGTATGCCCATTGCCCCTCGGTAGTAGGCTGTCGTGATCGTTCGGAATCGTTCCTGACCAGCAGTATCCCATATCTGAAGCTTTACACGCTTGCCGTCCAACTCGATTGTACGGATCTTGAAATCAATGCCGATGGTGGTGATGAAAGACGGGGTAAACGAATCCTCGCTGAACCGCAGTAGGCAGCATGACTTGCCCACGCCCGAATCACCGATAAGCAGCAGCTTGATCTGTCCATGCCTGTGTCAGTGTCTTGGCTTCGCAAGTCAAGAGCCCGGACATACCAGAAAGTCATAATTCCTTGTGCCAGCCATTTTGGGCTAATCTGGGGTTCTCCCAAGAGCGAAGTCAAGGGTGGGAAAAGAATCAAAACCAAGGTCTCGGTCGAACGAGAAGACACGCTGAATCGGGACCGGAGGGTAACGCTGGGAGGATCGGAATTGCTCTATCTGATGCCTTCTTTGCTTTATCGCCCTCTTATCTCTCTGGACTGTCTGTCTGGTTGAAATTTTTTGAGTTTGTATCGGTTCTTAGATAGCCTTTTCGAGGCTGTCTGCAGGGAATCTGCAGCCACCGAGCGGTGGGAAGAACGTCGGTCTGTAAGACTCCCAAAGACGAACGAGGTCCGCCGGGATGGGAAGTCAGGGGACGGGCGGGGGTCGTATCGCAACCCGAGTCCGATCAGCTCCCAGGAAGTTGTCAAAGCAAGGGGTTCGGTGCTAGATTGAAAGGGAAAAAAAGAGAAAGACAAGGGCCCAGTGGGATGGCAATGGGGAGCAGATCAGCGGAGTGGTGGTGGCCGCGCGCGAGCGATG
Source organism: Aspergillus terreus NIH2624 (assembly GCF_000149615.1). Taxonomy (NCBI): domain Eukaryota; kingdom Fungi; phylum Ascomycota; class Eurotiomycetes; order Eurotiales; family Aspergillaceae; genus Aspergillus; species Aspergillus terreus. The sequence continues at coordinate 2,462,135 of NT_165926.1, forward strand.
AATGAAGTCGTAGGTAGTCCGTAGTCGGTGGTCGTGACTGCTACGCAGCGTAAAAGGAAAGCTAGGGATGTAATGATTATGTGCCTTTAGACGAAACACTCCGTACGGGATCGGTATTATGAAACCCACCGCCCGGTAATGCACCCCACACCATTACATCAGCTGCTCACCACCATGTTGACAGCATATTGTTGTTTACATTTGGATTGCGCCTCTACTGTATTACATTGTCGACTGAGAGAGATCTTCGCGTGGGCTTCAAATCATCGGATCTTGGAACGACTCTCACCAGCCTCGTTGTTGGGCGAAATATCAATACATTCGTACATACAACGGAAGAACCACCTCAACTACTCCGTAACCGCTTGTGATCTTCCCGACCCCGCCACGTCTTGGTCATCTGGGGATTCATCGGTGTGAGGACGGGAGTGAAGATGACCAGGCAGCTCCATTATGAGATTTCCCAACATCATATCACCTGTGTTCAATAATGAGGGGTGAACGGCGATTCGAACAGGATTCGACCGCAGCTGGTTACCTTTTCTTCGCTTGCCAAGGAAGCATGACTAGAAGAACAGGTGGATGAATTCGCTATGGCTTTCTACCCTCTAGAGCGGCCGCAGCTCTCACTGCATCCATTTTGAATATGTCCATCCAAGACGCTCCACCACGCTGAGCTGTCTACGAACATCGCTCCCATTGATAAGATCGCTGACGTCTTGCCGGAACGCACGAAAATCCGCTCCTTTCAGGACAGTCTGCGCTTTCCGAAGCATCGTCTCACTCTCACAGATCAACAACCCTTGACTTTTGTAAGTCAGGACTCCATCAACGGGAGCCGGAGGTTGGGTCAGGGTCCGGTGGACTCTCCTGTACGCGGGTCAGTTCCGAGTGGTTCATTCAGGGGTTTGCAAAAGGGGAATCGCGTACCGCAGGGCATGCCTGAGATCATCCTGCTGTCTGCCCATGCGCAATCCCTTTCGATTGCCGAAAGTCCGCCACAACCATTGCAGGCATGCATACGATACAAGAATTCCCGGGGTGAGTCCGACGAAGCTGCCTGTTGTTAGCTCGGACGTATGAAACCTTTCCTTGCAAAGACTCTACTCACCCAAAAACAAGCTCTTGGCTTCTCAGCAGCGAATCGATGCCCCCAATGGCAATCTCCACGTCTACTTTCGTCTTTTGGATTTGAATCAGAAGGGCTCGCACCAAGTCGCCTCGCACAGTGCCAATGAAAGGAGTTCGTAAGTCCTTTTCATATGCCATTAAAACGGGGGTTAGATCGCCCTCTCGGACTTTATCGGCGACGACACTGGTATCAATCGCAGTATCTCCTTGCCCATGTTTACCGTGGTCAAGAACAAAGTCCACCACCATTCTCTCCAGGCTAGCCCGATCTGCTTCCAGGCTGTTCTTGCTCATCAACGCAATTTCACTCTGTTCATCATGTCGTATGGTCCCAATTAGCCGTTGGATAGGCTCCAGAACCCAGTTTGTCCAGAAGTCCACGGCAGTGGATCCGATGTCAGATATCCAGCTGAGAAGTTCATACCGTCGGCTGTACAGAATATTCAGAGAGGTGCTGGCAGAGAAAAGACCTATCGACAATGGTAACCAATATCGGACGATGCGTGACGGCCGTCCATAAATTTCCATGTTGGACATGGAGGTCGCGGTATATCGTGGAAGAAGGTCCCGGAGAATGGTCTCGAGCCGTTCGATCACTCGCGTTTGTGCTTGGACGGACATTGTCTGTGGCCAGCTTGGAGAAGCACTCGATTGTTCATTGACCGCCGTCAATACGAACTCGGCGCAATCTGGACCCTTCGTATCATCGAGCGCGGTGCGTAAGAGGGTCTCCATCGCGATTACTCCCCTATCCACGGCCTGGTGCCAACTGGAATCGGTATGTGATTCAAATGTAGCCCCCTTTGGCAGATCATCATCCGTCCCAGAAGGGAAAAACTCTCTAAGGAGAATTCCAATGCCAGTAGCGTTGAAATTTTTCATTGCTTTGAGCGAAATGCGTTTCCGACGTACATCAGTTTTCGTTCCGGTCAACATTGACAATAACTTGCCGCGCAGAATACGCTGTTCTCGCTCATTGATACACCGTCGGACAGAATCATAAAAATGTATCCACCCGCCCTGGAGGGATCTTGCCAGAGGGGTTGTCTGAATAGCAGTATAGCCATGGCTATATCGTATCTGCAGGAACTTGTGCCAGAGTCTAGAAGGCGATGTCTGTAAGGCGTATAATGCAATGTACCACTGAGATCCCAACACATCTTCCCAATAGAGGATCTCATCATTTAGCAGGATACCTTGCTCTAGGAACGTGTCCAGCAATGCACTCAATGTCTGCACCGCGGCTTTCCCCGCTACCAGCCACCAAAGGTGTGCCGTATGGGCTGCCAATGGACCCGAATCTGCAAGCTGTTGGATAGAAGAGGGGTCAAGTTTTGAGATCGAGTCGGCGATTTCCTTTGCACGCAACAATGGGGGAGATTCGGGCGGTGCGGAGAGTGAATCAAGTATATCACTGAGAGAGTTTATAGTATGTGCGCAGGATTCAAGTTCATCGGCATTCAGGTTCACGTCGAGGGCTGTCACGGATGAATCGTTAATCTGCTGCTTGAGATTCTCAAGCCGAGTGTCTAAACGGCGGATATTGCTAAGGAATGGGTGTTCCGATCAGCACAGCTCTTCCAGTGCTGACACTTCAGACTCACTCGCGTATTGCTGTCATTTTATATCCTTATTACCACCGACGAGTAGTAGCTGGGCAGCAGCAGACATCTTGGTAGTAGGTGAAGCTCGATGGGAGATGTCGTCACTGCCCACGATGATCATAATGACTAAGCCAGACTTCCGAAGACGGAGAGCGGCCTATTTCCCAAGAAGAAAAAGTTGGTTATTCACCATCAAAAATTGGTTTGTTTGTTTGCTTTATACGCCTCATCTCTTCCTTTTAGTGTATAAACATCTACTCAGGTAGAGTAGTTTAGTCATGAAATCATATTGGTCCATGTTGATATCACGATCACATATATACATAGAACTAGGCTACCTAGTAACAGGGTAATAATGACATACATACGGAGTACTCCGTACTCCATACATCGCTCCAGAAGGGGGTTGGTTATTCATAGATGACCAATTAAGGAATTGGATTTGTGTCCCTCCTCCTCCTAAAGGCCAAGTGGGCTAATATGGAGAGCATCCATCCTCATCAAGAACCACCGACCCAGGGGAGAGAGATATGGGCATAACCGCATCTGGTTTAGATGGTGCAAATCGGAATAAGAATTCGTTGGTAAATTATCATACCATCAAGGGGACAGGCCCAATAAGAGGAGTGGGTTCTTAGAGTGGTGGAGGTGAGGGTATCGGTCCCAATCGGCTAGGGAGTGGTGCGAGTCCGTCCCAGGCCAGGGGTTGGCGGGAAGGGAAAAAAAAATAGAAGAGGTCTCGCCACCTCGGGAACGCTGCTCCTGCTCGCGCTTCCTGTCCCTGAAATACCTCCTACTCACCACCACCATTACTTCCTACCTCAACAACCCATACCCTGTCTACACCTCCAGGGCCGTCGCATTAATTCCTACGTCTTTGTCACACTACCTCCTGTGTGGTCACGCTCTTTCATCATAGAACATCCCGTTTTCTATTGGGTTTTTCTTGAACGTCGGAGTTATCTGGAGCCTCTAGTCTCCTTGGGATCAGGGAGATCTCTCCACGGACACAATGTAAGCCCTCTTTTAGTATTCGGCGCTCCTCGCGCGTACCTGATCGGTTCGGGGTCTGATTGTTTCAGGAATTCCACAACGTTCGCGCCTCCGACGACGTACTGGGGGCAGTTTGACGAAATTTCAAAGTACAACACTCACCTCAATGTTGTTGAGAGACTGTGGACCGCCTGGTATGCTTGGATGCAGAATGATGTCTTGGCCACTGGCATCATGTCGTTCGTCATGCACGAAATCGTCTACTTCGGACGCTCCCTGCCCTGGATCATCATCGATAGCTTGGGTCTGTTGAAAAACTACAAGATTCAGAATGTAAGGACACTGCGGTGAAAGCGAGTCATGTGCCTCAACTGACTCTATTTTCTGCAGAACAAAATCCCTTCGTTGCGAGAGCAGTGGGATTGTGCAAAGTTTGTGCTTCTCAGTCACTTCACGGTAGAGCTGCCCCAGATCTGGTATGTAACTCTATTTCCCATCTCTGTGCCTGCAACCTGTGGCTGACCAGACAACTCTACAGGCTTTTCCACCCCATGGCTCAGTTCTTTGGTCTTTCCACCTCGGTTCCCTTCCCCTCGCTCTGGACGATGGCTTACCAGATTGCCATCTTCTTCGTGTTGGAGGATACGTGGCATTACTTCTCTCACCGTGCCCTCCATTGGGGACCTCTCTACAAGGCCATCCATAAGATCCACCATCAATACTCCGCCCCCTTCGGAATGGCCGCGGAATATGCCTCTCCGATTGAAGTCATGATCCTGGGTTTCGGCACTGTGGGCTGCCCTATTCTGTGGTGTGCTGTCACCGGCGACCTCCACATCTTCACCATGTACGTCTGGATCGTACTGCGACTGTTCCAAGCGATCGATGCGCACAGCGGTTACGAATTCCCCTGGAGCTTGCACCACTTCCTTCCATTCTGGGCTGGCGCAGACCACCATGACCTTCACCATGAGAAGTTCGTCGGCAACTACTCCAGCAGCTTCCGGTGGTGGGATTACTTCCTCGATACTGAGTACAGCCCCGAGGCGATCAAGAGACGTCGTGAGAAGAAGGCGACCGAGGGCAACAAGAGCCTGTGATCGCCTGTCGAATCGTCAAATCCGAGGATTCAATTTTCTTTCCAGCTAGAGGGTGAGACAATGTATAATACCTGTACAAATGGGCCGGTTGGGCCCGCGTTGTCTGTCCACCTACATTCTGCCTTTTTTGAGCATACACATCTAATACATGACCACTTGATTATGCCTCCACGTGCCAACAAAACGGAGCCATCCTTTGGTGTACCAATGGCTTAGCTTAATATGATATCAGTATCTTGAAAACTATCTACAGGAATAGCTTCATCTACCTACCATTGTAGCTCCATCCACGATGATCAACGTAAGTCGTAGAAGTTAGCAATCTCATCCACCTGTCTGATCTACGTATGGTAAGAGATCACTAAAGCCAGTCAGTCCCATTTCAAGTTGTTGACTACCTGAAAGCCCTCCAAGTGACGACACTAAATTTAAGGGTATCTCAGACGAAGCTACCTTACACGAAGATATCCACATAATACACAGCTACTAGGAACAGGTTGCAGTCCATTCCGTACCAAACACCGCATCTTGTCTTCTCGCAATGGAAGAAGTTTCGGTTTAACATGGTTATAAAGTCCCCGAGAACTTTCTTCCCACCCATGAAGATCCATTTTCTTGATATTCCTGGCGAGTGATGGCGAATTTTTTCAGCTCCTCTCGGTTAGTAGCTAACCGGGAACCGCCGAGCCATGTATAGCGGATGGGGCTGCAGCATATTCTATCAGCAAGGGATTGGTTGGTAGTATAAGGTAGTACTCACTCCTCCGGGCGCCGGACTCGCACGACGCACTCTGCAGAAGCGGCTTGACGAAGTTCCGTTTCCCTAAAGGCCTTTAGCGAACGGACGACGACTCCAATGAGCCTATACTTACAGTCGGCCCATAAAACCTGGGAGTAGTGAATTCCCGCCAACAACCAGGACATTCGCTAAAAAAGCAGGATGCAGCCCCGGTGGCAGCACAGACAGGCTCTGCATGATCATATCCGGAATCCCAGCTTGTTTCATGCCAATGTCACTCGGTGTGAACAGGACCTCAGGGACAGTGAAGCGCTCATTGCCCAGGACCAAGAAATCTTCCGATATCGTGTCCGCACTGCCACCAGCAAGAGCGCCTTTTCTCTTCTTTGCGTTCAACATCGGGTCGTGTGGTCGCATAAATCCTTTCTTGCGCGCATTCGGATCAGGGAGAACATAATCCACCGTGATACCTTCGCTAGGGTCCGCTTGCCCACGCTTTCGATTGCCTTTCCACGTCCGTTCCATGTCCCGAGCAAAATCATCACTCACAAAACAGACAGCCTCTTTGACTTCATTCATAATGTATGTTTCGTCCACCATGTTATACTGTCGCATGGATACCATTTCTTTAAGGTAATTCGTAAGATGTTTTCCCCCGAGGTCGATTCTTCTGATCCCGCGCTGGATAGGTTGGCCTTTGTAGACAGGGGTCACGGTAGTATGGGAATAGCCAGAGTCGACAACCAGCAGGCATTCGGCGGGGGACACGACGGAGTCGGCGTTCCGTATGATGGGATCCCCGAAGAGAGATTGTATCTCGTTCCAGGCATTCAGGGTAGGGCCTTGTGTGATTCCAGAAGTCAGCCATGAGAAGTCCAGCTATTGAGTTCGTCCATTTGATACCTACCCATGCATCTATAATAGCCACCAAACCCCCACTCCTCCATCACAATTTCATCTGCATTCTTCTGCAGCGCCGGCAAAGCATTCGGGGCTTCCGTGAGCAAAAGCGTTGTCTCCTCCGGGCTCGTAATACGTAAGTCTTTAGATCGTACGGTTTTTTCATCAAAAAATGAGTGCTCCCAAATTTCCTTCTGAGCTTCCCAGTTGACAATATACCCTTTTTCCACTGGACGCCGAAACATCAACTCATTGCCATCCGCTACATGCGTGTTGAGCTCAGAGCCGACATAAACACGGTTCCCACGAGTTTTGAAGAGCGCGTTAGGGATGACGCTACATCGCGAGAGCGAATTCATCTCATCTATTGCGGTAGGGGCCTCTGGGGCGTGTCCGGCTTTCATCGTATACGCGCCATTGTCGATTATGAAGGTCTTTGCTGGCAAGGTAGGGGTTTTCGCGGCTGTAGCTCTTCCGGAAGGGCGAGGCTTAGGAGCTCCCATGTTATGATGAGTTGGGTCGATCCTATCGGGCTGTAATTTCTCGAAGACGCAGTTCGGATTTAGTAGCTCAAGCTCAGTCACGGTGTGTCGGGAACGTTAGGTGGGACTCTGAAACTCCTCCGTCGGCGTTAGCAGAGATAGCGTTGATACCTGTGCAACGATCTCCCTAGGCACGACTGCCTGCGCGAATTGATATTCGTGCTTGTAAAGTAACCCTGGTAGATATGAAAAGGGTCCATGTGGCGCAGACTTGGAGGAGAACGAATGAGTAGTAGATAGTTTCCGATGACGGAGTTGTGTCGAAGATAGTCGCGGAAGTGGGCCAAATAGACTTGTCTTATATAATAACACCTAACGTAATTCACCTACGAGTCGGCCACACGGTTAAGTCGGCCACCTCACGCGTTTTAGACGCGACCGAAAACCTCACCTATTTCAACCACTAACTATGCCTCTAAAAGCGCGTTAAATTCGAAAAAATCAGTAGAATAGGAGGGGAAGATTCTATTTACTATTTCTACTTTAAAAAAGTAAGAAATCTATATAATTTATAAAATAGCCTACGTCTATAATATTTCTTGCTCTACTTTATAAGATTAGTTTTATAAAGAAGTCTTTCGAGTAGAAAAGCGCGCTAATCTTTATAAAATAATTTTAAATAAAGAGGAATTTCTTATACGATAGATTCTATCGTTAAATTAATATAGAGCTCCTTCTTAGCTATTAGATATATAAAAAATAGCTAATATTCTGCTCGCCGGCCGCGGTACTATATCTATTTAATTAGTTAAAGTTAACTAGATTATAAAATTTATTTAACGTCGCCCTAAAGTTAAATTCTATTTTTCTTAATAATATAATTATCGGCGCGCTAAATACGAAGATTTTAAAATAATTAAAGAATAGTTTAACCGCGTATAAATTACTATAATATAATATAGGATTGCACAGAAAAATATCTATAACTTTAATAAGACTGGCTTCGCTATAGGCCTAGTAAATACTACTTAAGTAATTACTAAAGCTGATTACTATAGCAAAATACGTGTTATACAGCTAGATAATTAGAAATAGATTATTTTAATTAAATATATTAACTCTACTAGTTAAATACTTCCTCTATATATTATCTTTAAAAAGAAGATTTATATAGAAAATTAGTATAAATAATTAAAGCTTCTATTAGATACTAGACTTAAAGTTAGTTTTAATAAATAGATTTCTAATAAAATAGGCCTTTGTTAGCTAAAAAAATTATTTATTTTCATAACTACTTATTGTATAATTAGGAAATACTATTTTTTAATTATAAATAACTATAGTAGCTATCTTTTATCTTAATTTAATTAAATATATAGTAAAAATAATATTATTTCTATTTATATATCTCTATATTCTTCTAATAACCTTTAGTCTCTGGATATAAGCTACTTTTAAAATCTAAAAAGCGCGTACAGAAGCTTAGTAAAATAAAAAATATATTTAGAAATTAGCTAAACTAAAAAAACTTAATTTTCTAAATATTTTTCTAGAAGCTTGCGATCTTACTTTTACAGCAAAATTTATTTAAAATAGTTTTATAGCTACTGGCCTAGTTCTGTTCGATCTAGATAAAGTACTTAGTAAATTAAATATCTAACTAAAAATCCCTACACCACTAAATAGTTAATCAACTAATTTAGCGTTTAAAACTTCTTATATAACTAGGTAGCTAGAAAAGTAAGTATTTGTAAATAAAGTAACTGCTTAATAAATATGCTTACAGCCCTTTACCTTTACTAGAAACGCGATTAGATAAAATTATTAAGAGTTATAAATTAGCGCTTGATAAGCTTCTTCTTATAAAGAAAGAAATACGTAAATATTATATAAATAATAAATAGAAAAGCGAAAAGCGGAGTAAGTCTATAAAACAGCTAGCTATAGAAAAGGGTTTATCTCTTTAAAAAGGCCTAAAGCTATTTTAATATAAAAATAAGGTTCAGGAAGCTTAGAATACTATTTCTATAGATCTAGCGCTTTCTGCAGTTAGGCCGTACGTACAAGCGCCACCGCAATATTCTAATTATCATATTTAGGGATATACTAGAGTTAGATATCCTAAATTACTTAGTAATTAATTTTTATATAGAAATATAATTGTTTGGTTGGTAGAGGCTCTAGTATTTGGCCTATGGGCAGGAATCGGTAGGCGGTGGCCGACTTAACCGTGTGGCCGACTCGTAGGTGAATTACGTTAACGTATTTCACTACTGAGCGCCGCACCACCACCGAGCGCCGCACCTCCCACCAATTTCTGCCTACGGGCCAAATACTAGAGCCTCTACTAACTAAACAATTGCATTTCTATCTAAAAATTAATTACTAAGTAGAATAAGATATCTAGTTCTAGTATGTCCCTAAATATAATAATTAAAATACTGTAGGGGGGCTTATACGTTATAATCTAACTGCAGAAAATATAGAATCTATAGAAAATATATTTTAAACTTTATTAATCTTATTCTCGCGCTAGAATTGCTCTAAACCCTTCTAAATAGATAATCCCTCTATAAAAACTAGCTGCCTAGTAGAGCGCTTACTTTTTTAATCTTTTTATTTATTCTTAATATAATATTTACGTATTTTATTACATATAAAAACAAGCTTATTTAAAACTATTTTATAGTTTTTAATAATTTTATTTAAATATATTTCTAGCTATAGTAAAGAACTACAAGTATATTCTTCAAATAATTTTCTCACAATAGATATCTACTTTTCTAACTATCTAGTAGTATAGAATATTTTAAGTACTAAATCTATTAATTAACTACTTAGTAGTATAAAGATCTTTAGTTAAATATTTAATTAACTAAGCACCCTATCTAGATTAAATAGAACTAGACTTATATCTGTAAAACTATTTCTAATAATTTCTGCTTAAAAAACGTTTTTATAAATAGCTAAAAAAGCCTTTAAAAAATTAAATTTATTAATATAATTAATTTTTAAATATATTTTCTGCTCTACTAATATTCTATATATTTTTTTAAAAATAAAAAATAGCCGATATCTGAAAATTAAAATTTATAGAAAGAATAAGCAGATATATAGATAGAAATTATATTATTCTTGCTGTAGAGCTAATTAAATTAAAATATAAGATAGCTGTTATAACTATTAAAAATTAAAAAATAATAATTTCTAGTTATATAATTAGAAGTAATAGAAATAAAGATATTTCTAAGCTAGTAAAGGCTAATCTTATTAGTAATCTATCTATTAGAACTAATTTCAATTTTACTATCGTGCGGGAGCTTTATATTTTTATATTAGCTTTTTATATAGATCTTTTTTTTTTAAAATAATATATAGAAAAATATCTAGCTAGTAAATTAATATATTTAATTAAAATAATCTATTTCTAATTATCTAGCTGTATAAAAGAAGCTTTACTATAATAATTAAATTTAATAACTATTTAAGCAGTAGCTACTAGGTTTATAATAAAGTAGAGTAGGTTAACCTCACCGTTGTATCTTACTATAATCTAACTATAATCGGCTAGGTTAGATTAAGGTATAAAGAATCTAATAACTAGAGAGATATGGTTAGGTTAAAATTAAAGATTATATCTTACTAGATTAATCGGCCGGTAAGATAAAAAAGATTAATTTAATAAGGATACTAACTGTAGGTTAAACAGTGTCAGACAGTAGGGGCGCCTGCCTTAGGCAGACATTTAGTCAGCAGAATCAGGCACCTATTTTAGGTAGCTATTATTGCCTAGGCAACCACCAGATTGATTCTATTAATTTCTATTGTTTTAATTTGCATTGTTCTAATCTATTCTTTCTAATTCCATTGCGTTATCTTCTAGTATTTCTACGTTATTTCTAATTTTAATTATTAATTACCTGCTTCTAGAAGACTCTAGGCCTTTAGGACTATACTATAAATAGGGCCTACTAACCCATAGTTCCGGGCTAAAGTCAACCAGAGTTATTTACTAGATTTAATTAGTTATCTAGTTTAATTGTCAATTTCCTTAACTCTCATTAGTTTATATTATCTAGTTAGATTAATAGGGATTTTCTAATTAAGAAACTCTAGAGGGCCTAAGGTATCTAAGATATCTAAGACTCCTAGAGTTTGATAGTTATAAGCCCGGTCCGCTATCCCTATCTAACCTAACCAATCTTATTAATCTATTTTAACTATTCTAATTAGTCCGATTTATTCGATCTATTCGACTAATTTAATCGATTTAATCTGTTTAATCTATTTAACCTATTTAACTTAACTAATTTAACTAATCTAATTAGACTAATTTAACTGATTTAATCAGTTAATCTAATTCTACTAATCTCTATCGATTTCTACCGACTAATCTAATCTAATTATTAATTCTATTAATTCTAACCGATGTTATTAATCGAATTTGACTATTCTAGAAGACTCTAATAGCTCTAAAATATTCTATCGAAAATAACCGACTGAATCTTAACTATTCTATCGATCTTATCTAATTAGCTTCTCTAGTTTTAATTAATTAAAATCTTTGCCCTAAATAAAGAGATGTAGGACTACATTAATCTTAACTAATTAGAAAAGCCTATTTTACTGGAATAGCCCGTCTATCCGTTTCTATTAAAGATTTAGAGAGGAGCTATGTTAATTCTAAATCTTTCTCTAGCTAATAAAAAGCTCTACCGAGATCTCTTATATAAGTATAAACTTTAAATACGCGAATTTAACTATGTAAATAAGGGTCTAACTCTAATTTATATAATTATTTAGAATTTAATTAGTCAGTAAAACAAGCAAATAATTATTAATATAAATTCCGCCTATTAGAGCCTTTAAATTCTCTAAGATAAGCTAGTACCGATAAATAAAGTAAGAAAACGCGATATAATTAGTTAATACTACTAGCTTAGAGCTTAGGGCTCCTCTATTCGAAGCCCTAATCTAAAGTCCTATATTTCTTAGTAGGAAAACCTTTATTCTGAAGCCTAAGAACTCGATATAAATAAGATTAATCTATTAATTAAAGCTTTCTATAACTTTCTAGAGGCGATCTATACTGTTTAGCTTTATTTTTTAATTTTTTAGCACGATAAATTAATTAAAAAATCCGAGCGGAACGAGCTAATCCTAATATTCTATAAGGTAACTAAGCGGCTTAGAGACTATATTAAACTAAATCTAAAAAGGAATAGTTACATAGCAAACATTGTAAACGCGATATTTATAGGCTAATTAAACAACCCGAATTCTAGGTCTAAAATCCTTAGAAATAGGCTTAGAAAATATCCCTACTAATCAGAGCTAAATAATAGTTTCTATAATTTCAGCGAATATCTTTATATTAACTAATTAAAATACTCTATTAAATAGTCACCTAATTCTAAGGCACAAAAATAATTTAAATAAGCTAATTAGAATCTTAGATTTAAAAAGTCTATAAAAATATACTGTAGAAGTTTAAAACTAGTTAAACGACTAATTTAACTGTTACTATAGTAACTATTGCCTTAGCAACTGTTTAAACAACTAATTCTAGATTTAATTAGGCCTTTGATACTGCTTTAAATATCTATATTTATAATAATTTATTAGTCTTTAAAGACTATACTTTTAAGGAATTAAAAGTTTTAATAGGCGATATATATGCAGAGATCCTAGGTTTTAGAATAGTTCTAATAAAGCTGTTAAACTGCTATAGAAAATAGACTACTTTTAAACTGAAGAACTGTGTTTATATATCTAAATTCTATATAAATATTCTCTCTGTAATAAAGGCTAAAAAAGCAGGAATATTCTATAATTCTAGAGTTTCTTATCTAGAAGGCCTAGATAGATTAAAAGTCTGCTAGATATATAAAATAGGGGGAATCTCCTTAGTTAGATAGGGTAAATACTTATTTTTCGCTTACTTTACTATAGGAAATTTATATAAAAATAAGAGTTTTAGTTAGAATAATCTATTGGACTGATTTTTAACTCTAAAGCTAGAAGACTCTAGAAAATAGACTAATTAGACTAGTTAAATTTATTAGATTTAGCGGTCTGATTAGCTAATTATCTTAAAAAGATTAATAGAACTATAGTATTAGCGATTAGAGTATCTAGGCATTAAAGCTTTAAAATATTTTAAACAGGCAACTAGTAGGGCAGAATTAACTAATTAAAGCGAGGAACTAGGTCTTTATAAGATCTATCTAGTTTCTAAGTTAAAACACTAGATTTCTCGATGTCCTATTAATTAAGACGATTAGCTATTTAAGATAATCTACTAGGACCTAATTTATATAAAATAGAGTATGCGAAATATAAATTATATTAGTTATATTTATAATCTAATAATATATTTTTATATAGCCTAGACTCTGTAGACTAAAGAACAGATTTCTAAGTCTTTAAATTTAATAATTTTATTAGTTAAGAACTAGTATAGAGTCTCGCTAAAACAGGTCTATTTAGATAATAATCTAAATTTAAGCAAGTTTATTAACTAATTAAAAAATTTAATTTTTAATACTTTATCGCCTGACTAACTAGAATAAAATTTATTTTCTAAATACTTTAAAGGACTAATTATTATAAAATCTTGTCTTTTATTAGTTAACTTTGAGATCTCTATATTTTTATAGTTAGAAGTAGTTAGCGCAGCGACCTACATTCTAAACTAAATATTAATTAGAGCTCTAAATTAGAAGACTCTCTATAAAGCTCTATATACTACTTTATCCGAGAAATCTAGCTATATAATATTAAAAACTAATATTTTAAATTTAAAATATTTTGGTTGTAGAGCCTACACGCGGATTATTAATATTCTAAAGCTAAATAAGCTTTAACCGTAGGCTTTAATTAGATATTTAGTCGGGTATAGGGCTTTAAATATCTAAAGAATCTAGATTCTATCTAGAAATA